>NW_027202791.1:0-155789 GCF_024711535.1 Dipodomys merriami | reverse complement strand
CCTAAACCTCATCCTATCCCTCACCCTAATCCTAACCCTAAACCTCACCCTAACCCTAACCCTCATCCTCACCCTCAGCCTAACCCTAAGCCTAACCCTAACCCTAACCCTCACACTCAACCTCATCCTAACCCTAATCCTAATCCTAACACTAACACTAACCCTAACAATAGCCCTCCCCCTAACCCTCCCCCAAACCTAACCCTAAACCTAAACCTCACCCTCAACCTAACCCTAACCCTCACCCTCATCCTCACCCTCAGCCTAACCCTAAGCCTAACCCTAACCCACCTAACCCACCCACTAACCCTAACTCTAAACCTAATCCTCACCCTCAACCTAACCCTAACCCTAAACCTCACCCTAAATCTCACCTTAAGCCTAACCCGCACCCTCACCCTCACCCTAACCATAACTCTAACCCCAACCCTAACAATAACACTAACCCTAACCCTAACCCTAACCATAAATCTCACCCTCAGCCTCACTCTCACTGCAAACTTAAACCTAAACATAACACTAATATTAACCCTTACCCTAACCCTAACCCTAACACTAACTCTAACCCTAACCCTAACCCTAATCCTAACCCCACCCTCACCCTCAGCCTAACCCTAAGTCTAACCCTAACCCTAACCCTACCTTTAACCCTAAACCTCACCCTCACCCTAACCCTATCTCAAACCTAACCCTAAACCTCAGCCTAACCCTAACCCTAACCCTACCCGCACACTCACCCTCATGGTAATTCTAACTCTAACCCTAACAATAACACTAACCCTAACCCTAACCATCACCCTAACCCTAATCCTCACCCACAGCCTCACCCTCAGCCGAGCTTTAAGCCTAAGCCTAACCCTAACCCTCACCCTCACCCTAACCGTAATTGTAACAATAACCCTATCCCTAAACCTCAACCTAACTCTCACCCTCACCCTAATGCTAACACTAAACCTAACCCTAACCCTCACACTCACCCTCACCCTCAACCGAATTATAACCCTAAACCTCACGAGCACCCTAACCATAACCCTAAACCTAACCCTAAACCTCACCCTAAAACTCACCCAAACCCTCACCCTCACTCTCACCATGACCTTAACTCTAACCCTAACCCTAACAATAATACTAACCTTAACCCTAACCCTAACACTAACCGTAAACCTCACCCTGAGCCTCACCCTCACCGCAAACTTAACACTAACCATAACACTAACAATAACCCTAACCCTAACGCTAAACCTAAACCTCACCCTAACCCTAAACCTTACCCTTAACCTCACCCTCACCGTAACCTTAACCCTAACCCTAACCTTAACAATAACCCTAAACCTAACACTAACCTTAACCATAACCATAACCGTCACCATAAAACTAACAATAGTCCTAACACTAACCCTCACCATAACCTTAACCCTCATCCTCACCCTAAACCTCACTCTAACCTTAACACTACTCCTCAAACTAATCCTCACCCTCACCCTAACCGTAACCCTAATCCTCACCCTAACCCTCAACTTGACCCTTAATGTCACCCTCACCCTAACCCTAATCCTCATCCTAACCCTCACCCTAACCATGACCCTAACCATCATGCTAACCCTAACCCTCAACCTCACCCTCAGCCTCAGCCTAACACTAAGCCTATGCCTAAATCTACCCTAAACCTCACCCTCACCCTAGCCCTCACCCTAACCCTAATCCTAACCCTGACTCTCATCCTAACCCAAACGCTAACCCTAAAAATAACCCTAAACCTAACACTAACCCTCATTCTAAACATAAACTTCACCCTAACACTAACTCTCACCCTAACACTTACCCTCACACTAACCCTAACAATCACCCTAACATTAACACTCACCCTAACCCTAAACCTAACCCTCATCCTCACCCTAGACCTCAACTTAATCCTAACCCTCATCCTCACTCTAAACCTCACACTAACCCCAAAAACGAATCCTCAATCTAAACCACACCCTAACCCTAACCCTAAACCTCACCCTAACCCTAACCCTCACCCTTACTGTAATCCTCATTCTCAGCCTAACCCTCACCTTTACCCTTACTGTCACCCTCACCCTAACCCTCAAACTAACCCTAACCCTCATCCTAACCCTCACCCTGATCATAACCCTAAGCATCACCCTAATCCTAACCCTCACCCACAACCTAACCCTAACACTCACTCTCACACTAACGCTCAAATTAACACTTACTCTAACCCTAAACCTCACCCTCACCTTAACCCTAAACCTCAACCTCACACTCACCCTCAGCCTAACCCTAAACCTAAGCCTAACCCTCACCCTAACCCTCACACTCACCCTCACAGTAACCCTAAACCTAATCCTAAACATAACCCTAACCCTCACCGTAACCTTAACACTAACCATAACATTAACCCTAACACTAATCCTAAACCTAACCCTCACCCTAACACTAACTCTAAAATTGAACCTCACCCTCAACCTAACCCTAACTCTAAACCTCACACTAAACCTAACCCTAAACCTCACCCTCACCCTAGCGCTCACCTAACCCTAATCCTAAACCTAACCCTCACCCTAAACCTCACCCTAAGCCTCACCCTAACCCACACCCTAAACCTAATTCTAACATTCACCCTAAACCTAAACCTCACCCTCAGCCTAACCCTAAGCCTAACCATTAACCTAATCCTAAACCACACACTCACCCTCACCCTTACCCTAATCCTAACTCTAACCCTAACTCTAACCCTAACCCTCACACTAACCTTCATCCTAACCCTAACTAAACACTAACCCTAACCCTAACCGTCAACCTAACCCTCACCCTAAGCCTATCAAACCCTAAACCTCACCCTACCCCTAATCCTAACTCTAACTCTAATCCTAACCCTAAACCTCACACTTACCCTAACCCTAACCCTCACCCTCACCCTCACCCTCAACATAACCCTAAACCTAAAATTAAAAATAACCCTAACACGAACCCTAACCCTCAACCTAACTGTAACCCTCACCGTAACCCTAACCATCACCCTAACACTAACCCTAACCCTAACACTAACCCTCACTGTAACCCTAACACTCACACTCACCCTCACCCTAACACTAACCCTAACCCTAACCATCAACCTCACCCTAGCCCTCACCCTAACCCTAATTCTAACTCTTACCCTCACCTAACCCTCAACCCTTATCCTCACCCTAAACCTCACACTAACCCTAACCCTAATCCTCAATCTAGCCCTCCCCCTCCCCCTAACCCCTAACCGTCACACTTACCCTAACCCTCACCCTAACCGTCACACTTATCTTAACCCTCACCTACAGCCTAACCCTCAACTTTACCCTTACCTTCACCCTCACCTTAACACTCAATCTATCCCTAAACCTCATCCTAACCTTCAAGCTAACCATAACACTAACCATCACCCTAACCCTACCCCTCACCCTCAATCTCACCCTCACCCTAACTCTAATCCTAACCATAACCCTAATGCTAACCCTAACCCTCACCCTCAGCCTCATGCTCACTCCAAAAGTAACCTTAACCATAACACCAACAATAAACCTAACCCTAACCTCAATCCTAACCCTAACCCTCACCCTAACCCTAACGCTCCCCCTCACTGTAACTCTAACCCTCATCCTAACCCTCACACTAACCCTAATCCTCAGCCTCAGTGTAACACTAACCCTCACCCCCAACATCACCCTCAGCCTAAGCCTGAGCCTAACCCTAACCCTAACCCTAACCCTCACACACAACCTCACCTAACCCTAATCCTAACCCTAACCCTATCCCTAAGAATCAACCTAACCCTAACCCTCAACCTAACTTTCCCAATAGCCCAAACTCTAAACCTAATCCTCACTCTCAACCTAACCCTAACCCTAAACCTTACAATAAATCTCACTGTAACCCTAACCCTCACCATCACCCTCACCCTCACCAAAATCTAACCCTAACCCTAACAATAACACTAACCATAACCTTAACCCTAACCATAAACTTCACCCTCAGCCTCACTCTCACTGCAAACTTAAACCTAACCATAACATTAACATTAACCCTTACCCTAACCCTAACCCTAACCCTAACAATCACCCTAAACCAAATACTCAACCCCAGTCTCACCCTCAGCTTAACCCTAAGCCTAAGCCTAACCATAACCCTTTCCATCACCCTCACCCTAACCCTAATACTAACCCTAACCCTATCCCTAAACCACAACCTAACCCTCACCCTCACCCTAATGCTAACACTAAACCTAACCCTAACCCTCACCCTAACCCTCCCCCTCCCCCTAACTCTAACCCTAAACCTCACCAGTACCCTAAACCTAACCCTAACCCTAAGCCTAAACCTCACCCTAAACCTCACCCTAACCCTCACCCTCACTCTCACCATGACCGTAACTCTAACCCAAACCCTAATAATAATACTAACCCTAAACCAAACACTAACACTAACCATAACCCTCACCCTGAGCCTCACCCTCGCCGCAAACTTAACACTAACCATAACACTAACAATAACCCTAACCCTAACCCTAAGCCAAACCCTAACCCTTACCCTAACCCTAACCCTCACCCTAACCCTAACCCTAACACTAATCCTAACCCTAAAACTAACCCTAACCCTAAACCTAACCCTAAACCTCATCCTAAACCTCACCCTAAACATAACCCTAACCCTCACCCTAAAGCTAACCATAACCGTCACTCTAACCCACACCCTAACCCTCACACTAACCCTAACCCTAACACTAACCCTAACTCTAACCTTAAACCTCTCCATCACCCTAAACCTAACTCTAACCCTAACCCTAAACCTAAACCTCACCCTAACCCTAACCTAACCCTCACCCTTACCCTCAGCTTAACCGTTACCCAAACCCTAAAATAACCCTAACCCAAACCCTAACCCTAATCCTCACCCTCACCGTAACCCTAACCCTAACCCAAGCCCTCACCCTAAACCTAACCTTAAACCTAACCCGAAACCTCACCATAACCCTAACCCTAAACCTCACCCTGAGCCTCACCCTCACCTTAAATTTAACATTAATCATAACACTAACAATAACCCTAACCCTAAACCTAATCCTAACCCTCACACTCACCCTAACACTAACCCCAACCCTAACCCTCACCCTAACACTAAACCTAACCCTAATCCTAAACCTCGCCATAATTCTAACCCTAACCCTCACCCTCACACTTGCCCTCATGCTAACCCTAATCCTAACACTAAACCTCATCCTAAACCTCACCTTAATCCTAACCCTAACCCATCCCTCACCCTAACCCTAACCCTCAACCTCACACTCAGCCTAACCCTAACACTAACCCTCACACTCAACCTCACCCTAAACCTAATCCTAACACTAAACCTAACCCTAACGCTAACCCTTACAGACACCCTAATGCTCACCCTAACCCTAACTCTAAACCTAAACCTCACCCTCACCCTAACCCTAACTCTAACCCTAACCCTAAACCTAAGCCTCACCTTAATCCTAACCCTTATCCTCACCCTCACTTTCACCGCAACCTTAACGCTAACCCTAACCCTAACAATAACCCTAAACCTAACACTAACCCTAACCCTAACCATAACCCTCACCCTAAATCTTCCCATAACCTTAACTCTAACCCGAAACCTCACCATCACCCTAATCCTAAACCTCACCCTCACCCTCACGCTCACCATATCTCTAACCCAAACCCTAAAAATAAACCTAACCCTAACACTAACACTAACCCTCATCCTCACTGTAAACCTAAACCTAACTCAAGCCCTCACCCTAACCCTAACCCTAATCCTAACCCTCACCCTAACCTTAAACCTCAACCTCACCGTAACCCTAACCATAACAGTCACCCTAACCCTAAACCTAACCCTAATCCTAAACCTTGCCATAATGCCAACCCAAACCCTCAAACTCACCCTTGCCCTCATCCTAACCCTAATCCTAACCCTAAACCTCATCCTAACCCTCACCCTAACCCTAAACCTCATCATAACCCTAACCATAACCCTAACCATCATGCTAACCCTAACCCTCAACCTCACCCTCAGTCTCAGCCTAACCCTAAACCTAACCCTAACCCTAACCCTAAAAATAACACTAAACCTAACCCTAACCCTCATTCTAACCATAAACCTCACCCTAACCCTAACCCTCACGGTAACTCTAACCCTCACCCTTACTGTAATCCTCATTCTCAGCCTAACCCTCACCTTTAACCTTACAGTCACCCTCACCCTAACCCTCACACTAACACTAACGCTCCTTCTAAACCTCACCCTGACCGTTACCCTAAGCATCACCCTAACCCTAAACCACACCCAAAACCTAACCCTAACACTAACCCTCACACTAACACTAACTCTAACCCTAAACCTCTCCCAAACCCTAACCCTCACCCTCACCCTAACTTTAACCTAACACTAAGCCTAACCATAACCCGAACCGTCACACTGACCCTCACTCTCACCCTAAACCTAATCCTAACCATAACCCTAACCCTCAACCTAACACTAACACTAAACCTAAACCTAACCCAAACACTAACCCTAACCCTAACCCTCACCCTAACCCTAACTCTAAAATTAAACCTCACCCTCACCCTAACCCTAACCCTACACCTCACCCTAACCCTAACCCAAAACTTCACCTTCACCCCAGCAATCACCCTAACCCTCATCCTATCCCTAACCCTCATCCTAACCCTCAACCTAACCCTAATCCTAACACTCACCCTAAACCAAAACCTCACCATCAACTTCATCATCAGCCTAAACCTAAGCCTAACCCTAAACCGAACTCTAACCCACACTCTCACTCTCACCCTAACCCTAATCCTAACACTAACCCTAACTCTAACCCTAACCCTCACACTAACCCCCACTCTAACTGTAACATAACACTAACTCTAACCCTAACCCTCACACTAACCCTCACCGTAAGCCTCAATCTAACCCTAAACCTCACCCTAAAGCTAACCCTAACTCTAACACTAATCCTAACCCTAAAGGTCACCCTAACCCTAACCCTAACCCACACCCTGACCCTCACCCTATATATAACCCTAAACCTAAAATTAAAAATAACCTTAACACTAAACCTAAACCTCACCCTAACTGTAACCCTCACCCTAACCATAACCCTCACCCTAACACTTACCCTCACCCTAACCCTAACCCTAACCCTAACACTAACCCTCACACTAACCCTAACACTCACCCTAACCCTAAACCTCACCCTAACCCTAAACCTTACACTAACCCTCACCCTCACCCTAGCCCACAACCTAACCCTAATTCTAACCCTTATCCTCACCTAACCCTAACCCTCATCCTCATCCTAAGCCTCACATTAAACCTAACCCTCACCCTCACCCTAACCCCTAACCCTCACACTTACCCTAACCCTCACCCTAACCCTAACCCTCAACCTTATCTTAACCCTCAGCCACACCTTAACCCTCAACTTTCCCCTTACCATCGCCTCTCCCTAACACACACCCTATCCCTAAACCTCATTCTAACCTTCAAGCTAACCGTAATCCTAACCATCAACCTAACCATAACCCTCACCCTCAATCTCACCCTCAGCCTAAACCTCAGCCTAAGCCTAACCCTAACACTAACTCTCACCCTCACCCTAGCCCTCACCCTAATCGTAACCCTAAACCTCATCCTAACCGTCACTTTAATTCTATACCTAACTATCACCAAACACTAATCCTCACACCCACCCTCACCCTCGGCCTAAGCCTAAGTGTAACCCTAACCCTCACACTCACCCTCACCCAAACCTAATCCTAAACCTTACCCTAACCCTAAACCTCAAATTAACCCTCACCCTAACCCTAACCCTAACACTAACCCTAACCCTAACCCTGACCCTAACCCTAACCCTGACCCTAAACTTAACCATAACCCTAACACTAACCCTCACACTAACCCTAACCCTCACCCTAAACCTAAACCTCACCCTAAACCTAACCCTAACCCTCAACCTCACCCTTAACCCTCAACCTCACCCTAACCCTAATCCTAACCCTAACCCTCACCCTCTCTTCAAAGGTAACCTTAACCATAACACTAACAATAACCCTAACCCTAACCCTAACCCTAACCCTCACCCTCACCCTAACCCTAATCCTAACCCTAACCCTCACCCTAACCCTAAACCTTACCCTCACCATAACACTAACCCTCATCCTAACACTCAACCTAACCCTAATCCTCACCCTCAACATGACACTAACCCTAACCCCCACCCTCACCCTCAGCCTAACCCTAAGCCTAAGCCTAACCCTAACCCTAACCCTCACACTCACAGTCACAGTAACTCTAATCCTAACCCTAACCCTAACCATAAACCTCACCCTCAGCCTCACTCTCACTGCAAGCTTAACCCTAACCATAACACTAACAATAACCCAAACTCTAACCCTAACCCTAACCCTAACCCTAACTCTAACCCTAAACCTAACCCTAACCCTAATCTTCACCCCCACCCTCAGCCTCAGCCTAACCCTAAGCCTAACCCTAACACTAACCCTAACTCTAATCCTAAACCTCACCCTCACCCTAACTCTATCTCTAAACCTAACCCTAAACCTCACCTTAACCCTAACCCTAAACCTCACCCGCACCCTCACCTTCACCGTAACTCTAACCCTAACCCTAACAATAACATTAACCCTAAGAATAACCATCACCCTAACCCTAATCATCATTCCCATCCTCACCCTTAGCCTAAGCCTAAGCCTAAGCCTAAGCCTAAACCTAACCCTCACCCTCACACTGACCCTAACCCTAACCCTAACCCTAACCCTATCCCTGAACCTTAACCTAACCCTCACCCTAATGCTAACACTAAACCTAAACCTAACCCTCACCCTAACCCTCCCCTTAACCCTAACTCTAAACCTAAACCTCACCAGCACCCTGACCCTAACCTTAAACCTAAACCTCACCCTAAAACTCACCCTAACCCTCACCCTCACCCTCACTCTCACCCTGACCGTAACTCTAACCCTAACCCTAACAATAACAGTAACCTTAAACCTAACCCTAAACATAACCCTCAAATGAGCCTCACCCTCACTGCAAAATTAACACTAACCATAGCACTAACAATAACCCTAACCTTAACCCTAAGCCTAACCCTAAAACTAACCCTCACCTTAACCCTAACCATAAACCTAACCCTAACCCTGAAAGTAACACTAACCCTAACCATAACCAAAAACCTCATCCAAACCCTCACCCTAAACCTAAGGCTAACCCTCACCCTAACCCTAACCCTCACCTTGACAATCCGCATAAGCCTAACCCGAACTCTAACCCTCACCCTAACCCTCACCCTAAACCTAACCCTAACACTAACCCTAACTCTAACCCTAAATCTCACGATCAACCTAACCCTAACTCTAACTCTAACCCTATACCTAAACTTCAACCTAAACCTAACCCTAACCCTCAGATTAACCCTCACCCTAACCCTAACCTAACACTAACCCTAACCCTAACCCTCACACTAACCCTCACTCTAAGCCTAACCCTAACCCTAACCCTCACCCTCATCCTCAACATAACCCTAAACATAAAATTGAAAATAACCCTAGCAGGAACCCTAACCCTCAACCTATCTTTAACCCTAATCCTAAACCTAACCCTTACCCTAACCCTCCCCTTAACCCTAACTCTAAACCTAAACCTCACCAGCACCCTAACCCTAACCTTAAAACTAAAGCTCATCCTAAACCTCACCCTAACCCTCACCCTCACCCTCACTCTCACCGTGACCGTAACTCTAACCCTAACCCTAATAATAACACTAACCTTAACCCTAAACCTAACCCTAACACTAACCATAACCCTCAACCTGAGCTTCACCCTCACTGCAAAATTAACACTAACAATAAACCTAACCTTAACCCTAGGCCTAACCCTAACCCTAAACCTCACCTTAACCCTAACCATAAACCTAAACCTAACACTAACCCTAACCCTAAAAGTAACATTAACCCTAACCATAACCAAAAACCTCATCCAAAACCTCACCCTAAACCTAACGCTAAGCCTCACCCTAATCCTAACCCTCACCCTCACAATCCGCCTAAGCCTAACCCGAACACTAACCCTCACACTAATCATCACCCTAAACCTAACACTAACACTAACCCTAACTCCAACCCTAAACCTCACAATCAACCTAACCCTAACTCTAACCCTAACCCTATACCTAAACCTCAACCTAAACCTAACCCTAACCCTCACACTAACCCTCACCCTAACCCTAACCTAACACTAACCCTAACCCTATTCCTCACACTAACCCTCATGCTAAGCCTAACTCTAACCCTAAACCTGACCCTAACCCTAACCCTAACTCTAACCTAATCCTAAACTTAAACCTCACCCTAACCCTAACCCTAACCTTCACCCTCACCCTCACCCTCAGCGTAACCCTAAATTTAAAATTAAAAATAATCCTAGCAGGATACCTAACCCTCAACCAATCTGTAACCCTAAACCTAAACCTAACCCTCACCCTAACACTTACCCTCACCCTAACCCTAACCCTAATTCTAACCCTAATCCTAAACCTAAATCTCTCCCTAAACCTAACCCAAACCCTCACCCTCACCCTCAATCTCACACTCACCCTAACCCAAATCCTAACCCTAACCCTAATCCTAACCATAACCCTCACCCTCAGCCTCACCCTCACTCCAAAAATAACCTTAACCATAACACTAACAATAAACCTAACTCTAAACCTAATCCTAACCCTCACCCACACCCTAACCCTAATCCTAACCCTAACCCTCACACTAACCCTAACCCTCATGCTCACTGTAACCCTAACCCTCATCCTAACCCTCACCCTAACTCTAATCCTCACCGTCACTGTAACACAAACGCTCACTCCCACCCTCACCCTCAGCCTAACCCTAAGCCTAAGCCTAAACCTAACCCTAACCCACACAATCACCCTCACCCTAACCCTAATCCTAACCCTAACCATATCCCTAAAAATCAACCTAACCCTAACCCTCACCCTAACCCTCCCACTAACCCTAACTCTAAACCTAATCCTCACCCTCAACCTAACCCTAACCCTAAACCTCACCCTAAATCTCACCTAACCCTCACCCTCACGCTCACCCTCACCGTAACTCTAACCCTAACCCTAACAATAACACTAACCATAACCCTAACCCTAACCATAAACCTCACACTCAGCCTCACCCTCACTGCAAACTTAAACCTAACACTAACCATAACACTAACATTAACCCTTACCCTAACCCTAACCCTAACCCTAACCCTAACTCTAACCCTAACCCTAAACCTAACCTTAATCCTCACTCCCACGCTCAGCCTCATTCTAACCCTAAGCCTAACCCTAACATTAACCCTAACTTTGACCCTAAACCTCACCCTCACTCTAACCCTATCTCTAAACCTAACCCTAAACCTCAGCTTAACCCTAACCCTAACCCTAACCGCACCCTCACCCTCACTTTAACTCTAACCCTAACCCTAACTATAACACTAACCCTAACCCTAACCATCACCCTAACCCTAATCCTCACCCCCAGCCTCACCCTCAGCCTAACCCTAAGCCTAAGCCTAACCCTAACCCTCACCCTCACCCTAACCCTAATCCTAACCCTAACCCTCACCCTCACTCTCACAATGACAGTAAATCTAACCCTAACCCTAACAGTAATACTAACCCTAACTCAAACCCTAACACTAACCATAACCCTCATTCTGAGCCTCACCCTCACCGCAAACTTAACACTAACCAAAACACTAACAATAACCCTAACCCTAACCCTAATCCTAAACTTAACCTTAACCCTAACCCAAACCCTCACCCTAACCCTAACCCTAAAACTAACCCTAATCGTAACCCTAAAACTAACCCTAAGCATAACCATATCCACAAACCTCATCCTAAACCTCACCGTAAACCTAACCCTAACCCTCACCCCCACGATCGGCCTAAGCCTAAGCCTAAGCCTAACCCGAACTCTAACCCTCACCCTAACCCTCACAAACCCTCACCCTAACCCTAACTCTAACACTAACCCTAACTCTAAGCCTAAACCTCACCCTCACCCTAACCCTAACTCTAACCCTCACCCTAACCCAAAAGCTCACCCTCACTGTAACCCTAACAGTAACCCTCACCCTAACCATAAACCTAACCCTAATCCTAAATCTCACCATAATGCTAACCCTAACTCTCACCCTCACACTTGCTCTCATCCTAACCCTAATCCTAACCTTAACCTCATCCTAAACCTCACCCAAATCCTAAACCAATCCCTCACCCTCACCCTCAGACTAACCCTAACCCTAACCCTAACCCTAACCTCACCCTAAACCTAATCCTAACACTAACCCTAACCCTAACCCTAACCCTCACCCTAACCCTCCCCCTAACACTAACTATAACCTAAACCTCACCCTCACCCTAAACCTAACTCTAACCCTAACCCTAAACCTAAACCTCAACCTAACCCTAAACCTTAACCTCACCCTCACCCTTACCGTAACCTTAACCCTAACCCTAACCCTAACAATAACCCTAAACCTAACACTAACCCTAACCCTAACCATAACCCTCACCCTAACGGTAACCCTCACCCTAACACTTACCCTAACTCTCACCCTCAACGTAACCTTATCCCTAACCCAAACAATAACCCTAAAGCTAACACTAACCCTAACCATAACCATAACCCTCACCCTAACGCTATAACTCACCCTAACACTAACCCTCACCCTAAAACTAACCCTAGTCCTAACACTAACCCTCACACTAACCCTAATCATCACCTTAACCCTAAACCTCAACCTAAACCTATCCCTAACCCTCACCCTCACCGTAGCCCTCACCCTAACCCTAACCCTCATTATCACCCTAAAACTCACTCTAACCTTAACACTATCCTCAATCTTATCCTCACCCTCACCCTAACCCTAAACCTAATCCTCACTCTAACCCTCATCTTGACCCTTACTGTCACCCTCACCTTAAACCTCACCCTAAACCTAACCCTCATCCTAACCCTCACCCTAACCATGACCCTAACCATCATGCTAACACGAACCCTCAACCTCACCCTCAGCCTCAGCCTAACACTAAGCCTAAGCCTAACCCTAAACCTAATCCTCACTCTCACCCTAGCCCTCACCCTAACCCTAATCCTAACCCTGACCCTCATCCTAACCCTAACCCTAACCCTAAAAATAACCCTAAACCTAACCCTAACCCTCATTCTAACCATAACACTCACCCTAACCCTAAACCTCACCCTAACACTTACCCTCACCCTAACACTAACCCTAACCCTAACACTAACCCTCACAATAACCCTAAAGATCACCCAAAACCTAACACTCACCCTAACCCTAATCCTAACCCTCATCCTCACCCTAGCCCTCAACCCAACCTTAACCCTCATCCTCACCCTAAACCTCACACTAACCCCAAAAACGAATCCTCAATCTAAACCACACCCTAACCCTAACCCTAACCCTAACACTCACCCTAGCCCCAACACTCACCCTTACCGTAATCCTCACTCTCAGCCTATCCCTCAACTTTACCCTTACTGTCACCCTCACCCTAATCCTCACAATAAGCCTAACCCTCATCCTAACCCTCACCCTGACCATAAGCCTAAGCATCACCCTAATCCTGACCCTCACCCACAACCTAAACCTAACACTCACTCTCACACTAACCCTCACACTAACACTAACTCTAACCCTAAACCTCAACCTCACCCTAACCGAACTCTCACCCTCATAATCACCCTCAGGCTAACCCTAAGACCAACCCTAACCCTCACCATAACCCTCACACTCACCCTCACAGTAACCCTAATCCTAATCCTAACCATAACCCTAACCCTCACACTTACCCTAACACTAACCCTAACCCTAACCCTCACCCTAACACTAACTCTAAAATTAAACCTCACCCTCAACCTAAACCTAACCTTAAACCTCACCCTAAGCATAAACCTAAACCTCACCCTCACCCTAGCCCTCAGCCTAACCCTAATCCTAACCCATATCCCTCACCCTTACCCTCACCCTAACCCTAATCCTAACACTCAGCCTAAACCTAACCCTCACCTTCAACCTCACCCTCAGCCTAATGCTAAGCCTTATTCTAAACCTAAGCCTAGCCCACACACTCACCCTCACCCTAATCATAATCCTAACCCTAACCCTAACTCTAACCCTAACCCTCACACTAACCCTCACCCTAACCTTAACCCTAACTCTAACGCTAACGCTCACCCTAACCCTAACCCTAACTCTAACCCTAATCCTAACCCTAAACCTCACACTAACCCTAACCCTCACCCTCACCCTCACCCTCAACCTAACCCTTAACCTAAAATTAAAAATAACCCTAACACGAACCCTAACCCTCAACCTAACTGTAACCCTCACCCTAACCCTAACCATCACGCTAACACATACCCCCACCCTAACACTAACCATAACCTTAACACTAACCCTCACAGTAACCCTAACACTCATCCTAACCCTAAACCTCACCCTAACCCTAACACTAACCCTAACCCCCAGCCTCACCCTAGCCCTCACCCTAACCCTAACCCTAATTCTAACTCTTATCCTCACCTAACCCTAAACCCTTATCCTCACCCTAAACCTCACACTAACCCTAACCCTAATCCTCAATCTAACCCTCACCCTCACCCTAACCCCTAACCCTCACACTTACCCTAACCCTCACCCTAACCCTAACCCTGACCCTTTTCTTAACCCTCACCCATAGCCTAACCCTCAACTTTACCCTTACCTTCACCCTCACCCTAACAATCAATCTATCCCTAACCCTCATCGTAACCTTCAAGCTAACCGTAACACTAAACGTCACCCTTACCCTAAACTTCACCCTCAATCTCACCCTCACCCTAACACTAATCCTAACCCTAAACCTAATCCTAACCCTAACCCTCACCCTCAGCCTCACACTCACTCCAAAAGTAACCTTAACCATAAAACTAACAATAAACCTAACTCTAACCCTAATCCTAACCCTCACCCTCACCCTAACCCTAATCCTAAAGGTAACCCTCACCCTAACCCTAACCTTCACCCTCACTGTAACCCTAACCCTCATCCTAACCCTTACCCTAAATCTAATCCTCACTGTCAGTGTAACACAAACGCTCACTCCCACCCTCACCCTCAGCCTAACCCTAAGCCTAAGCCTAACCCTAACCCTAACCCTCACACTCAACCTCGCACTAACCCTAATCCTAATCCTAACCCTATCCCTAAAAATCAACCTAACCCTAAGCCTCCCACAAACCCTCCCACTAACCCTAACTCTAAACCTAATCCTCACCCTCAACCTAGCCCTAACCCTAAACCTCACCCTAAATGTCACCTAACCCTAACCCTCTCCCTCACCCTCACCCTCACCGTAACTCTAACCCTAACCCTAACAATAACACTAACCATAACCCTAACCCTAACCATAAACCTCGCACTCAGCCTCACCCTCACTGCAAACTTAAACCTAACACTAACCATAACACTAACCTTAACCCTTACCCTAACCCTAACCCTAACCCTAACTCTAACCCTAACCCTAACCCTAACCCGAATCCTCACGCCCACGCTCAGTCTCATTCTAACCCTAAGCCTAACCCTAACATTAACCCTAACTTTAACCCTAAACCTCACCCTCACCCTAACCCTATCTCTAAACCTAAACCTAAACCTCAGCTTAACCCTAACCCTAACCCTACCCGCACCCTCACCCTCACTTTAACTCTAACCCTAACCCTAACAATAACACTAACCCTAACCCTAACCATCACTCTAAACCTAATCTTCACCCCCAGCCTCACCCTCAGCCTAACCCTAAGCCTAAGCCTAACCCTAACCCTCACAGTCACCCTAACCCTAATCCTAACACTAACCCTATCCTTAAACCTCAACCAAACCCTCACCTTCACCCTAATGCTAACACTAAACCTAACCCTAACCGTCACCCTAATACTCCCCCTCACCCTAGTTCTAACCCTAAACCTCACCAGCACCCTAACCCTTACCCTAACCATAAACCTTACCCTAAACCTCACCCTAACCCTCACCCTCACTCTCACCATGACCGTAACTCTAACCCGAACCCTAACAATAATACTAACCCTAACCCAAACTCTAACACTAACCATAACCCTCACCCTGAGCCTCACCCTCACCGCAAACTTAACACTAACCATAACACTAAAAATAACCCTAACTCTAACCCTAATCCTAAACTTAACCCTAAACCTAACCCAAAACCTCACCCTAACCCTAACCCTAAAACTAACCCTAATTGTAACCCTAAAACTAACCCTAACCATAACCATAACCACAAACCTCATCCTAACCCTCACTTTAAATCTAACCCTAACACTCACCCTAAACCTAGCCCTAAACCTCACCCCCACGCTCAGCCTAAGCCTAAGCCTAAGCCTAACCCGACCTCTAACCCTCACCCTAACTCACACCCTAACACTCACCCTAACTCTAACCCTAACACTAACCCTAACTCTAACCCTAAACCTCACCCTCACCCTAACCCTACCACTAACCATCACCCTAACACTAAACCTCACCCTCACTGTAACCCTAACAGTAACCCTCACCCTAACCATAAACCTAACCCTAATCCTAAACCTCACCATAATGCTAACCCTAAACCTCACCCTCACACCTGCCCTCATCCTAACCCTAATCCTAACCTTAACCTCATCCTAAACCTCACCCAAATCCTAAACCTAACCCTCACCCTCACCCTCAGACTAACCCTAACCCTAACCTTCACACTCAACCTCACCCTACCCCTAATCCTAACACTAACCCTAACCCCAACCCTAACCCTCACCCTAACCCTCCCCCTAACACTAACTCTAAACCTCACCCTCACCCTCACCCTCACCCTAACCCTAACTCTAACCCTAACCTTAAACCTAAACCTCCACCTAACCCTAAAACTTACCCTCACCCTCACCCTCACCGTAACCTTAACCCTAACCCTAACCCTAACAAAAACCCTTAACCTAACACTAACCCTAATGCTAACCATAACCCTCACCCTAATGGTAACCCTCACCCTAACACTTAACCTCACCCTCACCCTCAACGTAACCTTAACCCTAACCCAAACAATAACTCTAAAGCTAACACTAACCCTAACCCTAACCATAACACTCACCCTAACGCTATAAGTCACCCTAACACTAACCCTCACCCTAAAATTAACCCTAGTCCTAACACTAACACTCACACTAACCCTAACCATCACCTGAACCCTAAACCTCAACCTAACCCTATCCCTAACCCTCACCCTCACCCTAGCCCTCACCCTAACCCTTACCCTCATCCTAACCCTAAACCTAACCCTCACCCTAACCTTAACGCTAAACCTCACATTAACCCTAACCCTCATCCTCAACATCAACCTCAGCTTAACCCTAACCCTAACCTTAATCCAAACGCTAACCCTCACCCTCACTCTCACCCTGACTCTAAACCTAACCCTAAACAAAACCCTCACCATAATCCTAACCCTATCCCTGACCTTCACCCTAACCCAAACCCTAATCCTACCCCTAACCCTCACCCTCACACTAAACTTTACCCTCACCCTAACCCTAAACCTAACCCTCATCCTAACACTAAACATAACCCTAACCCTCACACTAACCTTATCCCTAATACTATCCCTCACCAAAACCTTAACCCTCAACCTCACCCTCAACCTCACCCTAACCCTCACCCTCACTCTCACCCTAAAAATAACCATAACCCTAACCCTCACACTAAACCTAACTCTGACACTCACCCTCACCCTCAACCTAAGCCTAAGCCTACACCTAAGCCTAATCCTAAACCTAACTCTCACTCTCACCCTGACCCTAAACCTAAACCTTACCTTAACCCTAAACCTAACCCTAGTACTCACCCTAACCCTTACCCTCACCGTCACCCTAACCCTAAACCTAACCCTCACCCTAACCCTAACACTAACCCTAACTCTCACCGTAAACCTATCCTTAACCTTAATGCTATCCCTAACCCTCACCCTTCCGCTAAACCTCCCTCTAACCCTTACCCTCACCCTATCCTTCACCCTAACCCTAACCCTAACACTAAACCTAAACCCCATCCTCACCCTAAACCTAACCGTAAGTCTCACCCTCTCCCTCAACCTCACCCTAACCCTAACCCAAACCCTCAACTGAACCCTCACCCTAACGCTCACCCTAACCCTCAAATTAACCCTCACCCTCACCCTCACCCTTACCCTCACCTTAAACCTTACCCTCACCCTAAACCTAACCCTAAACCTAACGATAACCCTCACCCTCACCTAACCTAACCTGGATCCTAACCCTCACCCTAAACCTCAACCTAACTCTAACGCTATACCTAAAACTCACCCTCAAACTAAACCTCATCCTAACCCTTACCCTGACTATAACCCTAACCCTAACCCTAATCCTCACCTTAACCCTCACCCTAAAACTCACCGTAACCCTAATGCTAACACTAAACCTCACTCTCATCCTAACCCTCACACTTATCCTTATCCTCACACTAACCCTAACCCTAACCCTACACCTCACCCTACCCCTAACCCTCACCCTAACCCTAACCCTAACCCTCACCCTAACTCTAACGTTATCCCTAAACCTCACCCTCACCCTAAACCTCATCCTAACACTTACCCTCACTATAACCTTAACCCTAACCCTAACCCTAATCCTCACCATAACCCTAACCCTCACCCTAACCCTAACCGTCACCCACACCATAAAACTCACCCGAACCCGAACCCTCACCCTCACCCTAAACCGATCCTAAACCTCACCCTAACCCTAACCCTCAGTCTAAACCTAACTCTAACCCTCATCCTCATACTAAACCAAACCCTCACCTTAACCTTCACACTAACCCTCACCCTAATTCTAACGCTAACCCTAAACCTCACTCTCACCCTAACCCTCACTCTTATCCTTATCCTCACACTAACCCTAACCCTAACCCTAAACCTCAAATTAACCTTATACCTCACCCTAACCCTACCCCTACCCCCTCAACCTACCCTTCACCCTAACCCTAACCCTAAGCCTAACTCTGACACTAACCCTATCCCAAACCCTCAACTTCACCCTAACCCTTACTGTCACCGTCACCCTAAACCTCACCCTAAACCTAACCCTCAACTACACCTCACCCTAACCCTAACCCTAACCCTAACCCTCACCCTAACCCTCACCCTAATCCTAACCCTATCCCTAACGCTCACCCTAACCCTAAACCTAACCCTAAACCTAACCCTCACCCTCACCCTAACCCTTACCCTCACCCTAACACTAAAACTAACACTCGGCCTAATTATCATCCTAACCCTCACACTAACCCTAAACCTCAACCTAACCATAACCGTAAACCTCAGCCAAACCCACTTCTTAAACCTAACCCTAACCCTCAACCCAACCCTAACCCTAACCCTAACTCTAACCCTCATCCTAACCCTAAACCTCACCCTCACCCTCACCCTCACCCTCAGCCTAACCCTAACCCTAAATCTAAACCTAAACCTAACCCTCACACTCACCCTCACCCTAACTCTAACACTAACCCTAACAATGACCCTGACCCTAACCTCAACCCTATCACTAACCCTCACCCTCACCCTCAACCTAAACCTCACTCTCACCCTAAACCTAACCCTAACACTCACCCTAAACCTAAGCCTTAACCTAAACCTCACCCTCACCCTAAACCTCACCCTAACCCTTACCCTCACCTGAACCCTAAACCTAACCCTCAGCCTAACCTTATCCTAACCCTAACCCTAAACCTAACCCTCACCCCAACCTTAACGCTAATCCTAACCCTAACCCTCACATTAACCCTAACCCTCAACCTCACCCTCAACCTCACCCACATCCTAACCCTAAGCCTACCCCTAATCCAAACACTAACTCTAACCCTCACCATAACTCTAAACCAAACCAAAACCCTCACACTAATCATAAATCTAACCCTAAACCCTCACCCTAACCCTAACCCTAATCCAAAACCTAACCCTCACCCTCACTGTAACCCTTACCCTCACTCTAAACCTTACCCTCACCCTAACCCTAAACGTAACCCTCAGCCTAACCCTCATCCTAACCCTAACCGTCACCCTAACATTAACCCTAACCGTAAACCTGACCCTCACCTAAACCCTAACCCTCAACCTCACCCTCAACCTCACCCTCATGCTCACACTAACCCTCACACTAACCCTCACTCTAACCCTAACCCTAACCCTAATCCTCACCCTAAACCTAACTCTAACCCTCACCCTCATACTAACCCTAAACCTCACCTTAACCCTCATCCTAAACCTAACCCTAACCCTAACGCTAACCCTAACCCTCACCCTAACACTTATCCTCACAGTAACCCTAACCCTAACCCTAACCCTCACCCTAACCCTAACCGAAACCTCACCCTCACCTTTACCCTAACCCTCGCCATCACCCCAACCATCACCACCACCCTAACACTCACCTACACCCTCACACTCACTCTCAGGCTCACCCCCACCCTAACCATCACCCTCACCCTAAACATCACTCTAACCCTAACCCAAACACTAACGTTAGCCCTAATCCTCACCCTAAACCTAATCCTCAACTTATACCTCACCCTCACCCTAATCCTCAACCTAACCCTAACCCTAAGCCTTTCCTAAGCAAATCCCTCACCCTCACCCTAACCCTAATCAGAACCCTAACCCTAATCCTAAACCTAACCCTAATGCTAACCTTAAACCTCAACCTCTCCATAACCCTCACCCTAACCCTTACCCTCACATTAAACATAACCCTAATCCTAACCCTCACCCTCACCCTAACCGTAATACTCACCCTAACCCTAATCCTCAGCCGAAACCTAACCGTCAGCCTAAACATCACCCTAACTCTAACTGTCAACCTAAGCCTCACACTCACACTAACCCTAACCCTAATCCTAGCCCTAACTCTAACACTAACCCTAAACCTCAACCTAACCCTCACCCTAACCTTAACCCTAAAACTAACCCTAACCCTAACCCTCAACCTAACCCTCAAACTAACCCTAAACCTAACCCTAAACCTCACCCTCAGCCTCACCCTAATCCTAACCCTAAAACTAAACCTCACCCTAACCCTAAACCTAAGCCTCAACCTCACCCTCACCCTCACCATAACTCTAACCCTAACACTGAAAATAACACTAATCCTTACCCTAAACCTAACCCTAACCCTAACCATAATGCAAACACTCACCCTCACCCTGACCCTAATCCTCACCCTAACCCTCACCCTCACAGTAACTCTAACCCTCATACTAACTCTCACCCTAAACCTAACCCTAACCTTAAACCTTACCCTAACACTAACCCTAATCCTCACCCTCACCATAGCTCTCAACCTAACCTTAATTGTAACCCTAATCCTCATCCTAACCCTCACCCTAACCCTAACCCTAACCCTCACCCTAACCCTAAACCTAACCCTAAACCTCACCCTAACCCTAAACCTAATCCTCACCCTCACCCTTACCCTCAACTTCACTCTAACCCTAACACTAACAATAAACCTATCACTAAGCCTAACCCTAAACTTCGCACTCACCTTCACCCTTACCTGAATCATAACCCTAAACCTAACCCTTACCCTAACCCTCCCCCTAACTCTCACCCTAATACTAACCCGAACCCTAACACTAACCCTACCCCTGACCCTCACCCTAACGCTAACTCTAACCCTAAACTTCACCCTCACCCGAAACCTCATTCTAACCCTAACCCAAACCCTAAACCTAACCCTAACAATAACGCTAACACAAATCCTAACCCTCACCCTAACCATAAACATCACCCTAACCCAAAACCTCACCCTAACACTTACACTCACACTAACACTAAACCTAACCCTAAAACTAACCCTCACACTAACTCTAACCCTAAGCCTAATCCTAAACTTCAATGTAACCCTCACCCTCACCCTAAACCTAACACTAACCCTATCACTAAAGCTCACCCTCACCCTCACCCTAACACTATATCTAACCATAAACCTCACCCTCACCCTCACTCAAACCCTAACCCTAAACCCCACCCTAACCCTAACCCTAACCCTCACCCGAACCCTCATGCTCACTGTAACTCTAACCCTAACCCTAACAATAGCATTAACACTAACCCTAACCATCAACCTAACCCTAATCCTCACCCCAACCCTCACCCTCAGCCTAACCCTAAGCCTAAACTTAACCCTCACCCTAACCCTCACACTCAACCTCACCCTAACCCTAATCCTAAACTTAATCCTATCCCTAAACCTCAACCTAAACCTCACCATCACCCTAACCCTAACACTAATGCTATCCCTAAACCTCACCCTAACCCTCCCTCTAACACTAACTCTAACCCTAAACCTCACCCTCACCCTAACCCTAAACCTCACCCTAAACCTCACTCTAACCCTAAACCTCACCCTCCACCTCACCGTACCTCGAAACCTAATCCTAACAATAACACTAACCCTAACAGTAACACTAACCCTAACCGTAACCGTAACCCTAAGGGTAACCATAAACCTCACCCTCAGCCTCATCCTCAGCCTAACCCTAAGCCTAACCCTAACCCTAACCCTGACCATAAACCTAACCCTAACCCTAACCCTATACCTAACCTTAACACTAAACCTAACCCTGACACTAAACCTAACCCTAATCCTCAGCTTAACCCTCACCCTAATGCAAACCCTAATCTGAACCCTCACCCTAACCCTAAGCCTAACCCTAACTCTAATCCTAAGCTTCAAACAAACTCTACCCTAAACCTAATCCTAAACCTAACCTTATCCCTAAACCTAACCCTCACTGTAACCCTCAACCTAGCCCTCACCCTAACCCTAATCCTAACCCTAAACCTCATCTTAACTCTCACTCTAACCCTAACCCTAACGCTCACCCTCATGCTCGGCCTAAGCCTAAACCTAAGCCTAACCCTAACCCTAAACCTCACCAGAACCCTAAACCTACCACTAACCCGAACTCTAACCCTAAACCTCACTCTCACGCTGACACTAAATCTAACCCTAACCCTAAACCTCATCCTAACCCTCATCCTCAACCTAACCTGAACCGTAACCCTAACCCTAAACCTAACAGTACCCCTAACCCTAACAGTAACCCTCACCCTAACAATAACCCTCACCCTAACACTAATCCTAACACTCACACTAACTCTCAAACTAACCCTAACCATCACCCTAACCCTAAAACTCACCCTAACCCTAACACTAACCCTCACCCTCACCCAAGCCCTCACCTTAAACCCTAAGCCTCATCCTCACCCTAAACCTCACCCTAATCCTAACACTAATCCTCAATCTAACCCTCACCCTATCCCTAACCCTCACCCTAACCCTAACTCTAGCCATAAACATCACCCTCACCCTAACCCTAACTATAACCCTAACCCTAACACTAAACTTCACCCTAACCCTAACACTAACCCTCACATTAACCCTAACACTCACCCTCACTCTCACCCTCAGCATTACCCTAAGCCTAAGCCTAACACTAACCCTAACCCTCACACTAACCCTAAACCTAACATTAACCTTAACCCTAACCCTCAACTTCAACCTCACCCTCAGCCTAACCCTAAACCGAACGCTAAATCTAACCCTAATACACACACTCACCCTCATCCTAATCCTAATCCTAACGCTAACCTTAACCCTAACTCTAACCATCCCCCTAACTCTCACCCTAACCCTAACGCTATCACTAACCCTAACCTAACCCTCAACCTAACCCTCATCCTAACCCTACTCTAACCCTAAATCTCACCTTCAGCCTAACCCTAACTCTAAACCTAACCCAAACCTTAAACCTCACCCTAACACTAATCCTAAACCGCATCCTTACCCTCACCCTCACCCTACCCTTAACCCTAAACCTAACCCTAACAATAACCCTAACCCTATTCCTAACCCTCACCCTAACCATAAACCTCACCCAAAACCAAATCCTCAACCTAAAACTTACCCTCACCCTAACACAAACTCTAACCCAAAAACAAACCTTCACCCTAACCCTCCCCCTAACCCTATATCTAACCCTGAACCTGACCCTCACCCTAACCCTAACCCTAACCCTAAACCCCACCCTAACCCTAACCCTAGCACTCAACCTCATGTTCGGCCTAAGCCTAAGCATAAGCATAAGCCTAACCCTAACCCTAACCCTCACCCTAACCCTAATACTAACACTAACCCTAACTCTAACCCTAAACCTCACACTCACCATAACCCTAACTATAACCCTAACCCAAAACCTAAACCTAAGCCTAAACCTAACCCTCACCCTCACCCTCACCATAACCCTAACCCTAACCCTAACCCTAACAATAACCCTCATCCTAACCATAACCTTCACCCTAAACCTAACCCTCACCCTAACACCCACACTCACACTAACCCTAACCATCACCCTAACCCTAAACCTCACCCTAACCCTAACCCTCACCCTCAACCTAGCCCTCAACCTAACCCTAAACCTAACCATCATTCTAAACCAAATCCTCATCCCCACCCACACCCTAAGCCTAACCCTAAGCCTAAGCCAAACCCTAACCCTAACCCTCACATTCACCCTTACTGCAAACCTAATCCTAAACCTAACCCTAACTCTAATATTAAACCTAAACCTAAACCTCACCCTAATTCTAACTCTAACCCTAACCCTAACCATCTGCCAAACCCTCCCCCTAAACCTAACTCTAACCCTAAACCTCACCCTCACCCTAACCATAACCCTAATCCTAAACCTCACCTTAACCCTGATCCTAACCCTCACCCTCACCCTCACCCTCACTGTTACTCTAACCCTAACCCTAACTGTAACACTAACCCTAACCCTATCCCAAACCTTGACCCTCACCGTAACTCTAACGCTAACCCAAACCCTCACCCTAACCCTAATCCTAACCCTCACCCTCACCCTAACCCTCACCCTCACTGTAACCCTAACCCAAATCCTAACCATAAACCTCACCCTAACGCTAACCATAACCCTCACCCTAACTCTAACCCTCACCCTCACACTAATGCTAACCCTAACCCTTATCCTAACACTCACCCTAACCCTAAAACCCTAACCTTAACCCCCACCCTCACCGTTACACTCAGCCTAAGCCTTAGCCTAAGCCTAAGATTAACCCTAACCCTCACACTCACCCTCACCTTATCCCTAACCTTAATACTAACCCTAACCCTAACCCTCAGACTAACCCTCACCCTAATGCTAAATCTAACCCCAAACCTCACACTCACCCTAACCCTAACCCTCACACTCAGCCTCAACCTCCGCCTAACATTAAGCCTTACCCTAACCCCAACATTAACACTAACACTAACCCTAACCCTCACCCTACCCCTCACTCTAACCCTAACCCTAACCCTCACCATCAGCCTAGCCCATACCCAAACCCTAAGCCTAAGCCTAACACTCACCTTAACCCTCACTCTAAACCTAACCCCAACACTCACCCTAACCATAACCCTCACACTCACGCTCACCCTAACTCTAATCCTAACCCTAACCCTAACTGTAACCCTCATACTCACCCTCACCTTAACCCTAACCCTTATCCTAAACCTAACACTAACCCTCACCCCTACACTAAACCTCACCCTAACCTTAACGCTAACAATAAACTTAACCCTAAGCCTAACCCGAAACCACACCGTAACCCTAACTCTAACCCTAAACCTCACCCTCACCCTAACCCTAACACTAACCCTAATCCTAAACCTCACCCTAAACCTAAACTTTACCCTAACACTTACCCTCACCCTAACACTAACACTGAACCTAACACTAACGCTCACACTAATGCTAACCATCACGCTAAACCTAAACCTCACCCTAATCCTAACCCTAACCCTCAACTTCACCCTAGCCCCACCTAAACCTAACACTCATCCTCAACCTAAACCTCACACTAATGCTAACACTAATCCTCAATCTAACCCTCACCCTCACCCTAACCCTAACCCTCGCGCTAACAATAACCCTCATCCTCACCCTAACCCTCATCTTTACTATTACTGTCACCCTCATCCTAACCCTCAGCTTAAACCTAACCCTCATCCTAACCCTCACCCTAACTGTAACCCTAAACATCACCCTAACCCTAACCCTCACCCTGACATTCAGCCTCAGCCTAACAATAAGCCTAAGCCTAAAACTAACCCTAAACCTCACACTCACCCTAGCCCTCACCCTAACACTAATCCTAACCCTAACCCTCATCCTAACCCTCAACATAACCATAATCAGAACCATCACTCTAAACCTAATCCTCATCCCCACCCTCACCATCAGCTTAACCCTAAGCCTAAGCCTAACCCTTAAACTAACCCTCACACTCACCCTCAGCCTAACCCTAATCCTAACCCTAACCCTAACCCTAACCCTAAACCTAAACCTAAAGCCCAACCTAACCCTCACCCTAACCCTAACCCTCACCCTCACTTTAGTCCTCACCCTAACCCTCAGCTCAAAACTAACCCACACCTTCACCGTAACCCGAACCCTAACACTCATCCTAACCCTACCCCTAACCCTAACCTTCACCCTAACCCTCACCCTCCACCTAACACTAAGCGTAACCCTAAACCCAACCCTAACCCTAACACTAAACCTAACCCTAAGACTAACACTAAACATAAACCTCACCCTGAGCATCACCCTCAATGCAAACTTAAAACTAACCATAACACTAACAATAACCCTAACCCTAACCCTAACCCTAACCCTAACCCTAACCCTCACCCAAAACCTAACCCTAACCCTAAACCCAAACCTAACCCTAATCCTAAACCTAACCCTAAGCCTAACCATAAACCTCATCCTAACACTCACTCTAAACCTAACGCTAACCCTCACCCTAACCCTAAACCTAACCCTCACTATCATGCTCGGCCTAAGCCTAAGCCTAAGCCTAAGCCTAACCTGAACTCTAACCCTCACCCTTAACCTCACCCTAAACCTTACCCTAAACCTCACCATCACCCTAACCCTAACTCTAACCCTAACCCTAACCCTCAACCTCACTATCACCCTAACCTTAACTCTAACCCTAACACTAAACCTAAACCTCACCCTCACCCTAACCCTAACCCTCAGCCTAACCCTAACCCTCATCCTCACCTTAACCCTCACCCTAATCCTAACCCTCATCTTTACCCTTACCGTCACCCTCACCCTAACCCACTCCCTAACCCTAACTCTCATCCTAACCCTCACCCTAACCGTAACCCTAACAATCACCCTAACCCTAACACTTAATCTCAACCTCAGTCTCAGCCTAACCCTAATCCTAAGCCTACCCCTAACCCTAACCCTCACCCACACCTTAGCCCTCACCATAACCCTAATCCTAACCCTAACCCTCACCCTAACCCTCAACATAACCATAACCTTAACCATCACTCTAAACCTAATCCTCATCCCCACACTCACCATCAGCCTAACCTAAGCCTAACCATACCCCTAAACCTAAACCTAACCCTACTGTAACCCTAACCCTAACCATAACCCTACCCCTAATCCTCACCCTCACCCTCACCCTAAACCAAATCCTAACCCTAACACTACCTTCATCCTAACCCTCACCCTAACACTAATCCTCACCCTCACCATAACACTAACCCTCACCCCCACCCTCACCCTCAGCCTAACCCAAAGACTAAGCCTAATCCTATCCCTAACCCTCACACTCACACTCCACCTAACCCTAATCCTAACCCGAACACTATCCCTAAACCTCAACCTAACACTCACCCTCACCCTAAGACTAACACTAACTCTAAACCTAACCCTCACACTAACTGTCCCACTACCACTCACTCTAACCCTAAACCTCACCCTCAACCTAACCCTAACCCTAAACCTCACCCTCACCCTCAACATGACTATAACCCTAACCCTATCAATAACAGTAACCCTAACCCTAACCCTAAACCTAACCCTAACCATAAACCTCAACCTCAAACTCACCCTCACTGCAAAATTAACCCTAACCATAACACTAACAATAACTCTAACCCAGAAGCTAACCCTAACCCTAATCCTCACCCCCACCCTCACACTCAGCCTAACCCTATCTCTAACCCTAACCCTAAACCTCACCCTAACATTAACCCTAACCCGCACCTGCAACCTCACCCTCACCGTAACTCTAACCCATACCCTAACAATAACACTAACCCTAAACCTATCCATCAACCTAACCCTAATCCTCACCCCCACACTCACCCTCAGCCTAACCGTAACCCTAAGCCTAACCCTAACCCTAACCCTCACCCTCAATCTCACGCTAACCTTAATCCTAACCCTAACCCTATCCCTAAACCTCAACCTAACCCTCACCCTCACCCTAATGCTAACACTAAACCTAAATCTAACTCTTTCCCTAACCCTCCCCCTATCCCTAACTCTAAACCTAAACCTCACCAGCACCCTAAACCTAACCCTAACCCTAAACCTCACGCTGAACCTCACCCTAACCCTAAACCTCACCCTCACTCTCACCCTGACCGTAACTCTAATCCTAACCCAACAATAATGCTAAACCTAACCCTAACCCTAACACTAACCATAACCCTCACCCTGAGCCTCACCCTCACCCCAAACTTAACCCTAAACATAACACTAAAAATAACCCTAAACCTAACCCTAACCCTCACTGTAACCCTAACCCTAACCCTAACCCTAACACTAACCCTAACCATAATCCTCACCCTCACCCTCACCCTAACCCAAACCCTAACCCTAACCCTCACCCTATCCCTAACCCTAATCCTAAACCTAACCCTAACCCTAAACCCAACCCTAACACTAACCCTAACCCTAACCCTAAACCTCATCCTAACCCTCAACCTAAACGTAACCCTAAACCTAACCCTAACCCTCACCCTCATGCTCAGCCTAAGCCTAAGCCTAACCTGAACTCTAACCCTCACCCTAACCCTCACCGTAACCCTAACCCTAACACTAACCCTAACTCTAACCCTAAACCTCACCCTCACCATAACCCTAACTCTAACCCTAACCCTAAACTTAAACCTCACCCTAACCCTCACCCTGACCCTCACCCTCACCCTCACCTTAACCGTAACCCTAACCCTAATGCTAACAATAACCCTAAACCTAAACATAACCCTTACCCTAAACATAACCCTCAACATAACCCTAACCCTCAATCTAAACCTCAACCTCACCCTAACCCTAACCCTAACACTCACCCTAACCCTCACCCTAACCCTAAGCTTAACACTCACCCAATCCCTCACCCTAACCCTAACCTTAATCCTAGTCCTCACCCTAAAGGTAACCCTAACCATCACTCTAAACCTAACCCTCACCCTCACCCTCAGACTCAGCATAACCCTAATCCTAAACCTAACCCTCACCCTAAACCTCACCCTCACCTTAGCAGTCACCATAACCCTAATCCTAACCCAAACCTTCACCTTAACACTCAATGTAACCATAACCCTATAAATCATTCTAAACCTTAACCTCATCCCCACCCTCACCATAAGCCTAACCCTAAGCCTAAGCCTAAACCTAACCCTAATACTAACCCTAACCGTCACTCTAACCCTAACCCTAACCCTCACCCTAACACTAACACTAACCCTAATCCTCAACCTCACCCTTAACCTAAACCAAACCCTAACCCTAACCCTAAGCCTAAGCCTAATCCTAACCCTAAACCTAACCCTCAGACTCACCCTGAACCTAACCCTAATCCTAAACCTAGCACTATCCCTAACCCTATCCCTCACACGAAACGTCACCCCAGCGCTGACCCTAACCATAATCCTAAACCTAACCCTCATCCTAACCCTCAACCTAACCCTAAGCCTAACCCTCATCCTAAACATAACCCTCACCCTCAACCTCACCCTTAGTGTAAATCTAAGCCTAACCTTAACCTAACCCTAACCCACAGACACACCCTCACCCTCACCCTAACCCTAACCCTGACTCTAACCCTAACCCTGACTCTAACCCTCACCCTAACCCTAACATTAACCCTAACCCTAAACCTCAAACTAACCCTCACCCTATGCCTAACTCTAACACTAAACCTCACCCTCACCCTCACCCTAACCCTAACTCGAACCCAAATCTTAACCCTAAACCTCACCCTAACCCTAACCCTAACCCTCAACCTCACCCTAACCCTAACCCTAACCCTCACCCACACCCTAACCCTAATGCTAACCCTAACACTCACCCTCACAGTAACCCTAACACTAACTCTCACCCTAAACGTAACCTTAACTCTAATACTATCCATAACCCTAACCCTCACCTTATACCTCACTCTAACCCTTACCCTAACCCTAACCCTCACTCTAACCCTAACCCTAACACGAACACTAAACCTCACCCTAAGCCTCACCCTATCCCTAAACCTAAACCTAACCCTCACCCTAAAGCTCACCCTAACCCTTAACCTAAACCTAAACCATACCCTCCCCCTAGCACTCACCCTAATGTTAACCCTAAACCTAACCCTCACCCTAAATTTAACCCTAACCCTAACCCTCACACAAACCCTAACCCTCACACTTACCCTCAACCTCAGCTTCACCCTCACCCTAACCCTCACCCTCAACCTTACCCTAACCCTAACCATAACCCTAACCCTCAAACTAAACCTAACTCTGACACTCACCCTCATCCTCACCATAAGCCTAAACCTACACCTAAGCCTAATCCTACACCTAACCCTCACCCTCACTCTCACCCTAAACGTAAACCTTACCCTAAGCCTAAACCTAGCCCTCACCCTAAACCTAACCCTAACCCTAACCCTCACCCTAAATCTAACCCTAACCCGAATGCTAACCCTAACACTCACCCTCACCATAACCCTAACCCTAACCCTCACCCTAAACCTAACCTTAACCCTAATACTATTCATAACACTCACCCTCACCCTAATCCTCACTCTAACCCTTACCCTAACCCTAACCCTCACCCTAAACCTAACCTGAACACTAACACTAAACCTCACCCTAACCCTCACACTATCCCTAAACCTAAACCTAACCCTCACCCTAACGCTCACCCTAACCCTCACCTAAACCTATACTACAGCCGCACCCTAACCCTTACCCTAATCCTCACCGAAACCCTAACCCTGAACCTCACTCTAATCCTCACCATCACCTTAACCCTCACCCTAACCCTAACCATCACTCTCACCCTAAAACTCACCCTCTCCAGAACCCGACCCTCACCCTAACCCTACCTTAAACCTCACCCTAACCCTAACCCTAACCCTCAGCCTAGCCCTATCCCTAACCCTCCCCTTCGCACTACCCTCAATATCACCCTCACCCTCACCCTCACCCTCACCCTAACCCATACCCTCACCCTAAACGTTACCCTAATCCTAACCCTCACACTAAACCTAACCGTAATCCTCACCCTAACACTAATGCTCACCTAAAAGCTCACCCTAATCCTCACTCTCACACTAACCCTAACCCTAAGCTTTTCCTAACCCAAACCCTCAACCTAACCCTCACACTAAACCTCACCCTCACCCTAGCCCTCACACTAAAAATAACCCTAAACCTAATCCTCACCCTCAACCTCACCCCCCCAGTTTAACCCTAAACCTAATCCTAACCCTAACCCTAACCCTCACCCTGAACCCCACTCTAACCCTAACCATAACCCTAACCCTAATGCTAACACAATCCCTCACCCTCACCCTAACCCTAATCATAACCCTAACCCTCACCCTAACCCTAAACCTAACCCTAATGCTAACACTAAACCTCAAACTCACCCTAACCCTCATCCTAACCCTTACACTCACCCTCAACCTCAGCCTCACCATAACTTTAACCCTAACCCTAAACCTCACCCTAACCCTCAACCTAAGCCTAACCCTAACCCTCAGCTTAACCCTCACCCTAAACCTAACCCTAACCCTAATCCTCAAGGTATCCCTAACCATAACCCTAACACTCACCCTAAACCTCGCCCTCACCGTAACCCAAATGCTAACATTAATCCTCAACCTCACACTAAACCTCGCCCTAACCCTTACACTCACCTTAACCCTATCACTCACCCACACACTAACCCTCACCCTAACGCTTCCCCTCACCCTAACCCTCACTCTAACCTTAACCCTAACCTTCACCCTAACCCTCACCCTAACACTAACACTCAACTGCACCCTCACCCTAACCCTCACCCTCACCCTAAACCTCACCCTAACCCTTACCATCACACGAACCTTAACTCTCACCCTCAGACAAACCCTCATCCTAAACCTAAACCTAACCCTAACCTTCACCCTAACCTTAACTCTAACCCTAACCCTAACCCTCACCTTAACCCTAACCCTCGCCCTCACCCTGAACCTCACCCTGAGCCTAACCCTAACCCTAACACTAATCCAAACACAACCCCTCAACCTTACCCTAACTCTAAACCTAACCGTAACCAAAACCCTCACCCTAAACATAACCCAATTCCCCACCCTCATCCTTAGCCTAACCCTAAACCTAAACCTAACCCTCACCCTCACCCTAACCCTTACCCTCACACTAATCCTAACCTTAACCCTCAGCCTAACCCTCATCCTAACACTAACACTAAACCTCACCCTAACCCTCACCCTAAACCTAAACCTAAACCTAACCCTCACCCTAAAGCTCACCTAACCCTCACCTAACCAAAACACTAACCCTAACTCTAACCCTCACCTTCACCCTAATCTAACCCTCACCCTAACCCACACCCTAACTCTAACGCTATCCCTAAACCTCAGCCTCACCCTAAACCTCATACTAACCCTTACCTCACAATAACCCTAAAACCAACCCGAACACTAATCCTCACCGTAACCGTAACCCTCACCCTCACCCTAACCCTCAACATCACCTTAACCCTCATCCTAACCCGAACTGTCACCCACACCCTAAAACTCACACTAACCGAACCCTCACCCTCACCCTAACCCTACCCCAAACCTCACCCTAACCCTCATCCTCACCCTACCCTCACCCTAAAACTAACCTTAACCCTAACCTTCACCCTTAACCTCAACCCCACCCTCACCCTCACCATCACCCTCAGCCTAATCCTCAAACTAACCCTAACACTAATCATTACCCTATCCCTAACCCTCACCCTCACCATTAACCCTCACCATCACCCTAAACCTAACACTAACCCTAACCCTCACTCTAATCCTTAACCTCACCCTAACCCTATCCCTTACCATTACCCTAACCATCACCCTAATCCTAACATTCACCCTAATCCTAACCCTACCCCTTATCCTAACCCTCATCCTAACCCTAACCCTAACCCTCACCCTCACCCTAACACTAATCCTAACCCTAACCCTAACCCTCAAAAACACCCTAACCCTCACCCTAACCCTAATGCAAACCCGAACCCTAAAACTCACCCTAACCCTAACCCTAACCCTAAACCTCACACTAACCCTAACCATCACTCTAACCCTAAACTTCATCCTATCCCTGACCTTCACCCTCATCCTCACCCTAACCCTAATCTTAACACTTACCTAACCGAAAAGCTCACCCTCACCCTCACCTTCACCCTAACCCTCAACCTCACATTAGACCTCACCATAAACCTTACCCTAAACCTAACAATAACCCTCACACTAACCCTCAACTTCACCCTAAACCTAACCCTAAGCCTTACCCTCATCCTAGCCCTAACCCTAACTCTAACGCTCACACTAACCCTAACCCTCACCCTAACCCTAAACCTAACTCTAACCCTCAAACTAACCCTAACCCTCATCCTAACCATCACTCTAACACTTATCCACAACCTAACCCTAACCCTAACCCTAACCCTCACACTAACACTCACCCTAACCGTAACATTAACCCTCCCCCTCAGCCTAACCCTCACACTAACCCTAACCCTCACCTTAAACCTAAACCAAACCCTCACCCTCACCCGCAAGCTCACCCTCAGCTTAACCCTAACGCTAACACTAATCCTAACCCTAACCCTCACCTACACCCTCACCCTCACCTGAACCATAATCCTAACCCTCAACCTCACACTCAGCCTCACCCTAAAACTCACCCTCACCCTAACCCTAACCTTAAACCTATCCCTATCGCTCACCCTAACCCTAATGCTAACCCTAACCCTCACCCTCACCCTAACCCTAATGCTAACCCTAACACTCAACCTCACCCTAACCCTCACCCTAACCCTAACACTAAAACTAACACCAACCCTAACCCTCACCCTAACCTAAACCTAACCCTCATCCTAACCCTAACCCTAATGCTAACCCTAACACTCAACCTCACCCTAACCCTCACCCTAACCCTAACACTAAAACTAACACCAACCCTAACCCTCACTCTCACCCTCACCCTCACCCTCACCCTAACCTAACCCTAACCCTCATCCTAACCCTAATGCTAACCCTAACCTTCACCCTCACCCTAAACCTCTCACCAACCATAACCCTCATCCTAACCCTAACCCTCACATGCAACCTAACCCTCACCCTAACACAAAACTTCACCCTAACCATATCCCTAAACCGAACCCTCACTTCACCCTAATCATCACCCTAAACGTTATAGTCACCCTCACACTAACAATCACACTAACACTAACCCTCAACCTAACCCCAACCCTAACACTCACCTCACCCTCACCTCAGCCTAACAAAAACCCTAACCCTAAACCTCACACTCACCCTCACCCTAACCCTAACCCAAACCCGAACACTCACCCTAACCCTCATCATAAACCTAAGCCTCACCCTCACCCTAAACCTAAACCTAACCTTCACCCTAACCCTCACGCCAACCTTAACCATAACCCTAACCCTAACCCTCACCCGAACCCTCAACATAACACTAAACCTCACCCTCTCCCTAACTTTCACCCTAATCTTTACCCTCAACCTAACCCAAACCCTAAGCCTAAACCTAACACTCACACCAACCATAACCCTCACCCTCAGCCTAACACTTACACTAACCCTTAACCTAACAGTAACATTCATGCTAACCCTAACCCTAACTGTAAACCTCACCCTCAACAGCCCCTTCACCCTCAGCCTTACCCTAACCCTAACCCTAATCCTAACCCTAACCCTCAACCACACCCTCACCCTAACCCTAACCCTAACCAAAACACTAACACTCACCCTTACCCTCACCTAACCCTATTCCCAACCCTAACAATAACCCTAACCCTAACACTAAAACTCACCCTAACCTAATCCTAACCCTTACCCTCACCCTCATTCTAACACTCACCCTCATCCTGACCCTCACCATCACACTAACCCTCCCCCTCCCCCTAACCCTCACACTAACCCTAACCCTCACCTTAAACCTAAACCAAACCCTCACCCTCACCCTAACCATAATCCTAACCCTCAAACTCACACTCAGCCTCACCCTAACCCTCACATTAACCTGATACCTCACCCTAACTCTAACCCTAAACCTCACCCTCAATTTCATCCTCACCCTCAGCCTAACTCTAACCCTAATCCTAACACTATCCCTCACACTCACCCTAAACCTAACCCTAACTCTCACCCTCACCCTCAGCCTCACAAGCACCCCCACCCTCACCCTCACCCTCACATTAATCCTCAACCTCACCCTAAACATCACCCTAACCCTAACCCTCACACTAACCCTAAACATAACATTCACCCTAACACTAAATCTCATCCTAAACCTCACCCTAACCCTTAAGCTAACCCTAACGCTCACCCTCACACTAAACCACACCCTAACTCTTATCCTCACACTAACCCTAACCCTAACCCTAACCCTAATCTTCACACTAACCCTAACCCTAACCCTATCCCTACACCTCACCCTGACTCTCATCCTAAACCTAACCCTCACCACACCCTAATCCTCACCCTCACCAGAACCCTCACCCTCACACGAACACCCACCCTCACACGAACACTCACCCTCACAATAAATATCACCCTAACCATACCTCTCGCCTAACCCTAACCCTAAACCTCACCCTAACCCTAAGCCTCAACATAAACCTAACCTTCACCCTGACTCTCACCCTAAGCCTAACCCTCACCCTAACCCTCACCCTAACCCTAACCCTCACCCTAAACCTAAACCTCACCCTCACACTAACCCTAAACCTCATCCTAACCCTAAACCTCACCCTCACCCTCTCCACAACCCTAAACCTCATCCTAATCCTAACCTTTTACCTAATGCTAACCCTAAACCTCACCCTCTCCCTAACCCTTACCCTCACCCTAACCCTATCCCTAACCAACACACTAAACCTAACCCTCACCCTAACCCTAACCCTAAACCTCACAATAAACCTAACACTCAACCCTAACCCTAACCCTACCCCTCAGCCTAACCCTAAACCTAAATCTAACTGTAACCCAAATCCTCACCCTATCCCTAACTTTAACCCTAACCTTCACCCTCAACCTCCCCTTCCCCCTCAGCCTTACCCTAACTGTAACCCTAATCCTAACCCTGAACCTAACCTCACCCTAACCCTAACCCTCAGCATCACCCTAACCCTCACCCTAACATTTACCCTCAACCTAACCCAAATCCTAACCATAAACCTAACAATCACACTAACCGTAACCCTAACCATCACCCTATCCTTTATACTAACCCTAAACCTAACCCTAACCCTCAACCTAACCTGAACGCTCACACTACCCTAAACCTAAACCTAAACCTAACTCTCTCGCTAACCCTAAACCTCACCCTCAACCTAATTCTCACCCTCTCCCAAACTCTCACTCTAAACCTTACCCTCACCCTAAACCTAACCCTAAACCTAACGATAACCCTCACCCTCACCTAACCTAACCTGGATCCTAACCCTCACCCTAACCCTCACCCTAACACTAACGCTATCCCTAAAACTCACCCTCACCCTAAACCTCATCCTAACCTTTACCCTCACTATAACCCTAACCCTAACCCTAACCCTAATCCTCACCGTAACCCTAACCCTCACCCTAACCTTAACCGTCACCCACACCCTAAAACTCACCCGAACCCGAACCCTCACCCTCACCCTAACCGGAACCTAAACCTCACCCTAACACTAACCCTCAATCTAAACCTAACTCTAACCCTCACCCTCATACTAAACCTAACCCTCACCTTAACCTTCACAATAACCCTCACCTTAAACCTAACGCTAACCCTAAAACTCACTCTCACCCTAAACCTCAATATTATCCTTATCCTCACACTAACCCTAACCCTAACCGTAATCCTCACATTAACGCTATCCCTCAACCTAACCCGAACCCTACCCCTCACCCTACCCCTCACCCTAATACTAACCCTAATCCTAACCCACACACTAACCCTATCCCAAACCCTCAACTTCACCCTAACCCTCACCGTCACCGTCACATTAACCCTCACCCTAACCCTAACCCTCAACTACACCTTCAACCTCACCCTCACACTAAACCTCACCCTCACTCTAAGTATAACCCTAATCATAAACCTCACCCTAAACCTAATCCTAGTCATCATCCTAACCCTAACCCTCACCTTAAAACTCACCATCACCCGAATGCTAACCCTAACCCTAACCTTTACCCTAACCCTCACCCTAATCCTAACCCTATCCCTTACCCTCACCCTAATCATAAACCTAATCCTAAAACTAAACTTCACTCTCACCCTAACCCTTACCCTCACCCCAACCCTAACACTAACACTCAGCCTAACCTTCATCCTAACCCTCACACTAACCCTAAACCTCACCCTAACCATAAACATAACCCTCAGCCAAACCCACTTCCTAACCCTAAACCTAACCCTCAACCCAACCCTAACCCTTACCCAAAATCTAACCCTCATCCTAACCCTAAACCTCACCCTCACCCTCACCCTCAGCCTAACCCTAACCTAACCCTAAACCTAACCCTAAACCTCACACTCACCCTCACCCTAACTCTAACCCTAACCCTAACCCTAAACTTCAACCTAACCCCAACTCTATCCCTAACCCTCACCTAAACCTAACCCTCACCCTCACCCTCACCGTCACCCTAAACCTCACCCTCACCCTAACCCTAACCCTAACCCTCACCCTAAGCCTAAGCCTTAACCTAACCCTCACCTTCACCCTAAAACTCACCCTAACCCTTACCCTCACCTCAAACCTAAACCTAACCCTCAGCCTAACCCTCATTCTAACCCTAAACCTAAACCTAACCCTCACCCTAACCTTAAAGCTGATCCTAACCCTAAACCTCACATTAACCCTAACCCTCACCCTCACCCTCAACCTCACCCTCAGCCTAACCCTAATCCTAACACTAATCCAAACACTAACCCTAACCCTCACCCTAACTCTAAACCTAAACCTAACCAAAACCCTCACACTAATCATAACCCTATCCCTAACCCTAACCCTAATCCAAAACCTAACCCTCACCCTCACCCTAACCCAAAACTTAACTCTCAGCCTAACCCTCATCCTAACCCTAACCCTCACACTAACCCTCACTCTAACCCTAACCCTAACCCTAACCCTCACCCTAAACCTAACTCTAACCCTCACCCTCATACTAACCCTAAACCTCACCTTAACCCTCATCCTAAACCTAACCCTAACCCTAACGCTAACCCTAACCCTCACTCTCACCCTAACCCTCGCCCTAACCCGTATCCTCACACTAACCCTAACCCTAACCCTAAACCTCACCCTAACCCTAACCGAACCCTCACCCTCACCTTTACCCTAACCCTCACCATCACCCCAACCATCAACATCACCCTAACCCTCACCTACACCCTCACCCGCACTCTCAGCCTCACCCTCACCCTAACCATCACCCTCACCCTAAACATCACCCTAACCCTAACCCAAACCCTAACCTTAACCCCAATCTTCACCCTAACCCTAATCCTCAACTTAAACCTCACACTCTCCCTAATCCTCACCCTAACCCTAACCCTAAGCCTTTCCTAACCAAATACCTCACCCTCACCCTAACCCTCAAACTAACCCTCTCCCTCACCCTAAACCTCACCCTCACCTTAACCCTAATCCTAACCCTAATGGTAACACTAGCCCTCACCTCACCCTAACCCTAATCTTAACCCTAACCCTAACCCTAATGCTAACCCTTAACCTCAACCTCACCATAACCCTCACCCTAACCCTTACCCTCACCCTCAACCTCACCCTAACCCTAACCCTAACATTAACCCACACCCTAACCCTCACCCTAACACTAACCCTAACCCTACCCCTTAGCATAAGCGTCACCCTAAACCTAACCCTAACCCTAATAGTCACCCAATCCCTAACACTTATGCTAAGCCTCACCATCACCCTCACCCTCACCTTACACCTAATGCTACATTAACCCTCAGCCTCACCCTAAAACTCGCCCTAACCCTTACCCTCACCTTAAACCTATCCCTCACCATCACCCTAACACTCATCCTAAACCTCACACTAACCCTAAACCTCACCCTAACCATAAACATAACCCTCAGCCAAACCCACTTCCTAACCCTAAACCTAACCCTCAACCCAACCCTAACCCTAACCCAAAATCTAACCCTCATCCTAACCCTAAACCTCACCCACACCCTCACCCTAACCCTCAGCCTAACCCTAACCTAACCCTAAACCTCACACTCACCCTCACCCTAACTCTAACCCTAACCCTAACCCTAAACTTCAACCTAACCCCAACCCTATCCCTAACCCTCACCTAACCCTAACCCTCACCCTCACCGTCACCCGAAACCTCACCCTCACCCTTAACCTAACCCTAACCCTCACCCTAACCCTAAGCCTTAACCTAACCCTCACCTTCACCCTAAAACTCACCCTAACCCTTACCCTCACCTGAAACCTAAACCTAACCCTCAGCCTAACCCTCATTCTAACCCTAAACCTAAACCTAACCCTCAGCCTAACCTTAAAGCTAATCCTAACCCTAAACCTCACATTAACCCTAACCCTCACCCTCACCCTCAACCTCACCCTCAGCCTAACCCTAATCCTAACACTAATCCAAACACTAACCCTAACCCTCACCCTAACTCTAAACCTAAACCTAACCAAAACCCTCACACTAATCATAACCCTATCCCTAACCTTAACCCTAATCCAAAACCTAACCTCACCCTCACCCTAACCCAAAACTTAACTCTCAGCCTAACCCTCATCCTAACCCTAACCCTCACACTAACCCTCACTCTAACCCTAACCCTAACCCTAACCCTCACCCTAAACCTAACTCTAACCCTCAACCTCATACTAACCCTAAACCTCACCTTAACCCTCATCCTAAACCTAACCCTAACCCTAACGCTAACCCTAACCCTCACCTTCGCCCTAACCCGTATCCTCACACTAACCCTAACCCTAACCCTAACCCTCACCCTAACCCTAACCGAACCCTCACCCTCACCTTTACCCTAACTCTCACCATCACCCCAACCATCAACATCACCCTAACCCTCACCTACACCCTCACCCACACTCTCAGCCTCACCCTCACCCTAACCATCACCCTCACCCTAAACATCACCCTAACCCTAACCCAAACCCTAACCTTAACCCCAATCCTCACCCTAACCCTAATCCTCAACTTAAACCTCACACTCTCCCTAATCCTCACCCTAACCCTAACCCTAAGCCTTTCCTAACCAAATACCTCACCCTCACCCTAACCCTCAAACTAACCCTCTCCCTCACCCTAAACCTCACCCTCACCTTAACCCTAATCCTAACCCTAATGGTTACACTAGCCCTCACCCTCACCCTAACACTAATCTTAACCCTAACCCTAACCCTAATGCTAACCCTTAACCTCAACCTCACCATAACCCTCACCCTAACCCTTACCCTCACCCTCAACCTCACCCTAACCCTAACATTAACCCACACCCTAACCCTCACCCTAACACTAACCCTAACCCTACCCCTTAGCATAAGCGTCACCCTAAACCTAACCCTAACCCTAATAGTCACCCAATCCCTAACACTTATGCTAAGCCTCACCATCACCCTCACCCTCACCTTACACCTAATGCTACATTAACCCTCAGCCTCACCCTAAAACTCGCCCTAACCCTTACCCTCACCTTAACCCTATCCCTCACCATCACCCTAACACTCATACTAACCCTTACCCTAACGCTAACACTCACACTAACCCTAAACCTAAACCAAACACTAAACCTCACACTAACCGTCACCCTAACCCTAAGCCTAACCCTAAACCTCACTCCCACCCTAACACTTATCCTTTCCCGAACAATAACCCTAACGCTCAGCCTAACCCTCATCCTAAACCTAACCCTAAACCTAACCCTCACCCTAACCGTCACCCTCACCCTCAACCTCACCCTCAGCCTTACACTAACCCTAAACCTAATACAAAACCTAACCCTAACCCTCACCCTCACCCTAACTCTAAACCTAACCCTAACCCTCACCCTCAGACTAACCCTAACCCTATCACTTACCCTCACCCTAAAACTAACCGTAATCCCAATCCTAACCCTCACCTCACCCTAAACCTCACCCTAACCCTAACCCTCACCCTAGCCCTAACCCGAACCATAACCCTAAACCTGACCCTAAACCCTAACTCTGACCCTCACACTAAGCCTAACCCTACACCCAAGCGTAATCCTATACCTAACCTTCACCCTCACCCTCACGCTAAACCTAAACCTCACCCTAACCATAACCCTAACCCTAGCCCTCACCCTAACCATAACCCTCACCTACACCCTAACCCTCACCCTCACCCTCACCCACGCCCTAAACCTTACCCTCACCCTAAACATCACCCTAATTCTCACCCTTAACCTAACCCTAACCCTAATCCTCACCCTAACCCTAATCCTCAACTTAAACCTCAGCCTCACCCAAATCCTCACCCTAACCCTAACTCTAACCTTTTCCTAACCGAAACTAATACCCTCACAATATCCCTCAACCAAACCCTCAACCTCACCCTAGCCCTCACGCTAAAACTAACCCTAACCCTAACCCTCACCCTCACCCTCACCATAACCCTAACCCTTACCCTCATCCTTACCATAAGCCTATCCCTAACCCTCACACTAACCCTAATCCTAAACCTAACCCTATTGCTAACACTAGCCCTCACCCACACCCCAACCCTAATCCTAACCCTAAAACTTAGCCTAAGGCTAACTCTAAACCTAATGCTAACCCTAAACCTCAACCTCACCCTAACCATCACCCTAAACCTTACCCTCAACCTCAACCTCACCCTAACGCTAACCCTAACCCTAACCCTAACCCTAACCCTCACCCTAACCCGAAACCTACCCTTCAGCATAACACTCACCCTAAACTTAACCCTAACCCTAATCCTTACCCTATCCCTAACCCTAACCCTACACTTCAGCCTAAACCTAACACTCATCCTCAACCTCACCCTCACCCTAATCCTAACGCTAAAACTCACCTAACCCTAACCCTTATCCTAATGCAAACCCTAAACCTCAACTCACCCTAACACTCACCCTAAACCTCACCCTCATTTTAATCATAACCCTAACCCTCACTCTATACCTAACCCTCAACCTCACCCTCACCCTTACCATCACCCAAACCCTCACCCTCACCGTAACCCTAACCATAACACTAACCCTCACGCTAAACCTAACTCTTACCCTCAACCTCACCCTCACCCAAAGCCTAACCCTAAACCTAAGCCTCATCCTAAACCAAACCCTCAACCTCACACTCACCCTAAACCTTAACCTCAACCTAACCCTAACCCTAAACCTAGCCCTCACCCTAACCCTTACCCTCACCGTCACCCTAACCTTAACCCTCACCTTAATCCTAACCCTCACCCTAAACCTAACCCTAACCCTCACCCTCACCCTCATCCTAACCCTAACCCTATCCCTAACCCTCACCCTAAACCTAACCCTAACCGTAAGGATAACCATAACCCTCACCCTCAACCTAATCCCAAACCTAACCCTAACCTTAACTGTAAACCTAATCCTAACCCTTACACTATCCCTAACCCTCAACCTCTCCCTAACCCTCACTCTAACCCTAAACCTCCCCCTAACGCTCACACTAACCCTAACCCTAACACTAACACTAAACCTCACCCTAACCCTCACCCTAACCCTAAACCTAACCCTAACCCTCACTCTAATGCTCAACTTAACCCTCACCCTAAACCTAACCTTAACCCTCACACTAAACCTAAAACTCACCCTAACCCTATCCCTAAACCTACCTCTCAAACTAACCCTCACCCTAACCCCCACACTAACCCTAACACTCACCCTCACCCTAACCCTAACCCTCAACCAAACCCTTTTCCTAATTCTAACCCTAAGCCTCAACCTGACCCTTACACTAACCCTAATCCTCAACCTATCCCTATCCCTCACCCTCAGACTCACCCTCAGCCTAACCCTAACCCTAACCCTAATCCTAACCCTAAACCTCACCCTCACCCTCAACCTAACTCTAAACCTCACCATAACCCTGACCCTCACCCTAAACCCAACCCTATCCCGAACACTCACACTAACTCCAACCCTCACCCTAACCCTAACCCTAATCCTCACCCTCACCATAAGCCTAAACCTCACCGTAACATCACCCTAACCATAAAACTAACACTAACCCTCACCCTCAACCTCACCCTAAACCTCACCTTAACCATTACCATCACCATAACCCTAACCCTAACCCTAATCCTCACACATACCCTAATCCTAACCCTCACCCTAATGCTCACCTTAACCGTAACTCTCACCCTCACCCTAACCCTAACTGTCACCTTAACTCTCAATCTAACCCTAACCATCACCCACACCCTAACACTCAAGCTCACCTGAACCCTAACCCTCACCCTAAACCTAATCCTAAACCTCACCATAACCCTAACCCTCACTTAAACCTAACTCTAACCCTCACCCTCAACCTAAGCCTCACCCTCATCCTAACCCTCACCCTAACCCTCACCCTAACACTAAAGCTAACCCTAATCCCCACTCTCACCCTAAGCCCCACCTAACCTCACACTAACCCTAACCCTAACCCTAACTGTCACATTAAACATAACCCTCAACCTAACCCTAACCCTCACCCTCACCCTCACCTTCCGCCTAAAACTAATCCTATCCCTAACCCCAACCCTAAACTTAACACTAACGCTAAGCCTAACCCTCATCCTAACCCTCAACCTCACCCTAGCCGATACCCTAACCCTATGCCTAACCCTAACCCTAACACTAAACCTAACCCTAAACCTAACCATAAACCTCACCCTCAGCCTCACCCTCACTGTAAACTTAACACTAACCTAACACTAACAATAACCCTAACCCTAACCCTCACTGTAACCCTAACCTTAACCTTTAGCCTTACCCTCACCATAACCCTCACAATAACCCTAACCCTCAACCTAACTCTAATCCTAACCCTCACTCTCACCCTCACGCTCACACTCAGCCTAACTTTAAAACTAACGCTGCTCCTAACACTAACCCTCAACTTCACCCTCACACTAACACTAAACCTAACCCTAAGCCTAACCCTCACACTCACCCTCACCCACACCTAAGCCTCACTCTCACCATCACACTCATCCTCACCCTAACCCTAACCCTAACACTAAACCTAACTCTAAACCTAAACCTCACCCTTACCCTAACCCTAACTCTAACCCTATCCCTAAACCTAAACTTCACCCTAACCCTAACCCTAACCCTCACCCTCACAGTAACTTTCAACCTAACCTTAATCCTACCAATAACCCTAACCCTAACGCTAACCCTCACCCTGTCCATAACCCTCACCCTAACCCTAACCCTCACCCTCACCCTTAGGCTCAGCCTAAACCTAAGCCTAAGACTAAGACTAAACCTTACCCTCACACTCACCCTCACCCTAACCCTAACAGTAACACTCTCCCTAACCCTAATCCTCACAATCACCCTCCCCCTCTGCCTAACACTAAGCCTATCCCTAACCCCAACCCTAAACTTAACAATAACCCGAAACCTAACCCTCACCCTAACCCTCACCCTCCCCTAGCCCATATCTTAACCCTAAGCCTAATCCTAACCCTAACCCTAACCCTAACCCTAAACCTAACCATAAACCTCACCCTCAGCCTCACCCTCACCGCAAAATTAACACTAACCTAACACTAGCAATAACCCTAATCCTAACCCTAACCCTCACTGTAACCTTAACCTTTAGACTTTCCCTCACCATAACCCTCACAATAACCCTAACCCTCAACCTAAACCTAACCCTAACCGTCACTCTCACACTCACGCTCACCCTCAGCCTAACTTTAAACCTAACGTTACTCCTAACACTAACCCTCAACTTCACCCTCACACTAAACCTAACCCTAACCCTAAGCCTAACACTCACACTCACCCTCACCCACACCCTAAGCCTCACTGTCACCCTCACACTCATCCTAACCCTAAACCTAACCCTAACACTAAACCTAACTCTAACCCTAAACCTCACCCTTACCCTAACCATAACTCTAACCCTATCACTAAACCTAAATTTCACCCTAATCCTAACCCTTACACTCACCCTCACAGTAACTTACAACCTAACCTAATCCTACCAATAACCCTAACCCTAACGCTAACCCTCACCCTGTCCATAACCCTCAACCTAACCCTAACCCTCACCCTCACCCTTAGGCTCAGCCTAAAACTAAGCCTAAGCCTAAGACAAACCTTACCCTCACACTCACCCTCACACTAACTCTAACAGTAACACTCTCCCTAACCCTAACCCTCACCCTCACCCTCACCCTCCGCCTAACACTAAGCCTATCCCTAACCCCAACCCTAAACTTAAAACTAACCCGAAACCTAACTCTCACCCTAACCCTCACCCTCACCCTAGCCCATAACTTAACCATAAGCCTAATCCTAACCCTAACCCTAACCCTAACCCTAAACCTAACCATAAACCTCACCCTCAGCCTCACCCTCACCGCAAAATTAACACTAACCTAACACTAACAATAACCCTAACCCTAACCCTAACCCTCACTGTAACCCTAACCTTAACCTTTAGCCTTACCCTCACCATAACCCTCACAATAACCCTAACCCTCAACCTAACCCTAACCCTAACCGTCACCCTCACCCTCACGCTCAACCTCAGTCTAAATTGAAACCTAACGCTACTCCTAAAACTAACCCTCAACTTCACCCTCACCCTAACACTAACCCAAACCCTAACCCTAACCCTCACACTCACCCTCACCAACACCCTAAGCCTCACTGTCACCATCACGCTCACCCTCACCCTAAAACTAACCCTCACCCTCACACTAAACCTATCTCTCACCCTAACCATAAACCTCACAATCACCCTCACCCTCACCTCACCCAAAACCTAAACATAATCCTAACCCTCACCCTAAACCTCACCCTAACCCTAATGCTAACTGTAACCCTCACACTCATCCTAAACCTCACGTTAACCCTAACTCTCACCATAAATCTAACCCTAACCCTAACCCTCACCCTGACCCTAACTCTCACCCTAACCCTAACCTTAACCATAACCTTCACCCGAACCCTGACCCTAACCTTAAACCTAACCCTAACCCTCATCCTAAACCTCACCCTAACCCTAATGTTATCCCCAACCCTAACGTTAACCCTAACGCTCATCCTAACCATAACCTTACCCCTCAAACTAACTCTCATCCTAAACTTAACCCTAACACTAACCCTCACCCTAACCGTAACCATAGCACTCAACCTAACCGTAATCCTCACCCACACTCTCAGACTCATCTTCAGACTAAACTTAACCCTAACCCTAATCTTAAACTAATCCTCACCCTCATCCTAACTGTAACCCTAAACTTCACTCTCAACCTAAACTTCAAACCTCACCCAAACCCTAACCCGAACCCTAACACGAACCCTCACCCTAACCCTCTTCCTAACCCTCTCCCAAACCCTCATCCTTACCCTAACCCTAACCCTTATCATAACCCTAAATCTCACCTTCACCCAAACCCTAACCCTAACTCTAGATCTCACACTCACCATAACCCTCACCCTAAACCTTACCCTCACCCTAACCCTCACCCAACCCTCAACATATCCCTAAACCTAACCCTCAACCTAACCCTTACACTCACTCTAACACTAAGCCTAACCCTAACACTAACTCTCACACTAACCCTCACCCTAAATATCACCCTATCATTAACCCTAATCCTAACACTCACCCTAACCGTAACCCTCACCCTCACCCTCAGCCTAAAACTCAGCCTAAAGCCTAACCCTAACACTAACTCTAAGAGTCACCCTCACCCTCACCCTAACCCTAAGCCTCACCCTCACCCTCAACCTCACCCTAAACCTAAAGCAAACCCTCAAACAAACCCTCACCCTCACCATAAATATCACCGTTACTCTAACACTCACCCTAATCCGCACCATAACCCGAACCCTCACCCTAACGCTAACCCTCACCCTAACCCTAAACCTAACCGTCACCCTAATCCTAACCCTGACCCTCATCTATCCCTCACCCTAAAACAAACCCTAACCCTCACCCTAACCGTCAACCACACCCTCACCCTAAACCTAACCCTAATGTTCACACTCAACATAACCCTAAACCTCACACTCACCATCACCCTCAGCTTAAATCTAAGCCTAACAATAAACCTAACCCTAACCCTCACACTCACCCTCACCCTAAACCTAATACTAACCCTAAACCTAACACTCTCATTCACCGTCACACTCAACCTAAACCTAACACAAACCCTCAACCGAACCTTCACCCTCACCCTAACCCTAACCCTCACCCTCAACCTAAACATCACCCTAAACCTAACACTCACCCTAACCCTTAGCTTAACCCTCACCCTAAACCTAACCCTCACACTCACCTTCATCCTCAGGCTCACCTTAATCCTAATCCTAACCCTAACCCTCACCCTCACCCTCAACCTAACCCTACCCCTAACGCTAACCCTCACCCTAACACTAACCTCCAACCTAACCCTAACCTTAACCCGAACCCTAACCCTCACCCAAACCCTAACACTCACCCCAACCCTTACGCTCACCCTGACCCCAAACCTAATTCTCACCATAACCCTAACCCTCAAGCTCACAATCACCCTCAGCCTAACCCTAAAACTAAGCCTAACCCTATCCCTAAACCTCACATTCACCCTCAACCTAACCCTAATCGTAAACCTATCCCTAACCCTAACGCTCCTCCCAACTCTCACCCTAACACTATCACTAACATTATCCTAAAACTCACCCTAACCCTAAACTAATCCTCACCCTCACCCTTATTCTAAGTCTAACCCTAACGATAACACTAACCCTAACCCTAACCCTAAAACTCATCCTCACCCTAAACCTAACCCTAAGTCTCAAAATCACCATAACCCTAACACAAACCCTCAACTGAATCCTCACCTTCACCCTCACCCTAACCCTCACCCTCACCCTAAACATCACCCTAACCCTAACCCTCACCCTTACCTTCACCCTAGCCCTAACCCTCATACTAACCCTAAACCTCACCCTAACCTAACCCTCAACCTAACGCTTACCCTCACCCTAACACTAAGGCTAAACCTAACATGAACCCTCACAGTAACCCTAAACCTCAGCCTAACCCTAACCCTCACACTATCCCTAACCCTCACCCTAACGCTAACCCTCACACTCATCCTAACCCTAACCCTCACCCTCATCTAACCCTCACCCTAACCCTCACCCTAACCTTCACCCTAACACTCAACCACAACCTCACCCCAAACTTAACCCTAATGCTCACACTCAACATAACCCTAAACCTCACACTCACCCTCACCCTCAGCTTAAACCTAAGCCTAACAATAACACGAACCCTAACCCTCACACTCACCCTCACCCTAAACCTAACCCTAACCCTAATCCTAACCCTCTCACTCACCGTCACACTCACCCTAACCCTAACCCTAACCCTAAACTTAACCCTCTCACTCACTCTCACCCTCAACCTAAACCTAACCCAAACACTCAACCGAAACTTCACACTCACCCTAACCCTAACCCTCACCCTCATCCTAGCCCTCACCCTAACCCTAATCCTAACCCTAATCCTAATCCCAAACTTCAACCTAACCATAACCCTAACCATCACTCAAAAGCTAATCCTCATCCCCACACTTACCCTCAGCCTAACCCTAACCCTCAGCCTAACCCACACCCTAACCCTAACCCTAATCTTAACCCTCACCCTCAGCCTCACCCTCACTGTGAACTTAACTCTAACCATAAAACTAAAAATAACCCTAACCCTAAACCTAATCCTAACCCTCACCCTCACCCTATGCCTAAACTTAACCCTCACCTTAACCCTAACCCTCACCCTCAACGTAATCCTAACCCTAACACTAAAACTCACACTAACGCTAACCCTGATCCTCACCCTCACTCTAGCCCTCAAACTAACAATAATCCTAACCCTAAACCTCATCCTAACCCTCACCCTAACCCTAAAACCCTAACCCTCTTCCTAACCCTAACCCTCTCCCTCACACTCATGCTCGGCCTAAGCCTAAGCCTAAGACTAAGACTAACTGTAAACCTCACACTCACCCTAACCCTCACCCTAAACCTAACACTAACCCTCACCCTCACCCTAGCACATACTCTAACCCTACGCCTAAGCCTAACCCTCACCCTCACCCTAAGTCTAAACATAACCCTAACCCTCACACTCACCCTCACCCTAACCCTAACTCTAACACTAACCCTAACTCTAACACTAAACCTCACCCTAATGTTAAATCTAACCCTAAACCTCATCCTCACCCTAACCCTTACCCTAACCCTCACCCTCAACCTCACCCTCCGCCTAACAACAAGACTATCCCTAATCCCAACCCTAACCCTAACACTAACCCTAAACCTAACCCTCACACTAACCCTCACCCTAACCCTGACCCTAACCCTCACACTCACCCTAGCCCATACCTTAACCCTAAACCTAATCCTAACCCACAACCTAACACTCACCCTCAGCCTAAACCTAGGCCTAACCCTAACACTAACCCTAAACCTCACACTCACCCTAACGCTAATCCTAACCCTAAACTTAACCCTCACCCTTACCCTAACCCTAACTCTAACACTAAGCCTAACCCTCACCCTCAACCTCAGCCTCACCCTCAGCCTAACCCTAAGCCTAACCCCAACCGTAACCCTAAACGACACCCTCAACTTCACCCTAACCCTAATCCTAACCCTAAGCCTAACACTAACCCTCCTCCTACCTCTCACCCTAACGCTAACCCTAACCCTAACCCTAACACTAACACTAACCCTTAACCTCATCCTAACCCTAACCCTAATCCTCACCCTCACTGTTATTCTAACCCTAAACATAACGATAACACTAACCCTAACCCTAACCCTTACCCTCACCCTCACCTTAAACCAAACCCTCCTCCTAACCCTAACCCTAACCCTAACACTAAACGTCACCCTAACCCTAACCCTAACGCTCACCCTCAGCCTCACCCTCAAAATAAGCTTAACCCTAACCATAACACTAACAATAACCCTAACCATATCCCTAATTCTAACCCTCACCATCACCCTAACCCTAACCCTAACCCTCACCCTAACCCTAAAACTCATCCTCAATGTAACCCTAACCCTAACCCTAACCCTAACTTCACCCTAATACTAACCCTAATCCTCACCCTCACACTAGCCCTCACCCTAACCCTAATCCTAACCCTGAACCTCATCCTAACCCTCAAACAAATCCTAACACCCTAAGCCTAACCCTAACCATAACCCTAACTCTCACCCTCTACCTCACCCTCCACTTAACACTAAGACTATCCCTAACCCCAACCTTAACCCTAACACTAACCTTAAACCTAACACTCACACTAAACCTCACCCTAACCCTGACCCTAACCCTAACCCTCACCCTCACTCATATGCTCGGCCTAAGCCTAAGCCTAAGACTAACCCTAAACCTCACACTCAATTTCACCCTAACCCTAACCCTCACACTAAACCTAAACCTAAAACTCACCCTCATGCTAGGCCTAAGCCTAAGCCTAAGCCTAAGCCTAAGCCTAAGCCTAACCCTAACCCTAAGCTTAACCCTCACCCTAAACCTCACCCTAACCCTAACCCTAACCCTAACACTAACCCTAACTCTAACCCCAAATCTGACCCTTACCCTAACCCTAACTCTAACCCTATCCCTAAACCTAAATCTCACCCTATCCCTAACCCTAACACTCACCCTCACAGTAACTTTCAACCTAAACCTAATCCTACCAATAACCCTAACCCTAATGCTAACCCTCACCTTGTCCATAACCCTCACTCTAATCCTAACCCTCACCCTCTCCCTTAGGCTCAGCCTAAACCTAAGCCTAAGCCTAAGACTAACCCTTACCCTCACACTCACCCTCACCCTAACCCTAACAGTAACACTCACCCTAACCCTAACCCTTACACTAAACCTTACCCTATGCTAAAACTAACTGTAAACCTCACCCGCACCCTAACCATAACCCTCACCCTCACCCTCACCCTCCGCCTAATACTAAGCCTATCCCTAACCCCAACCCTAAACCTAACACTAACCCTAAACCTAACCCTCACCCTCACCCTAGCCCATACCCTAACCCTAAGCCTAATCCTAACCGTCACCCTTAGCCTCACTCTAACCCTAAACCCAACCCTCACCCTAACACTAACCCTCACTCTCACCCTCACCATAACTCTAATCCTAACCCTAACCCTAACCCTCACCATAAACCTCACACTAACCTTAACCCTAACAAAAACCCTAACCCTAAACCTAACCATAAACTTCACCCTCAGCCTCACCCTCACCGCAAACTTAACACTAACCTAACACTAAAAATAACCCTAACCCTAACCCTAACCCTCACTGTAACCCTAACCTTAACCTTAACCCTGAACCTCACAATAACCCTCACACTAACCCTAACCCTCAGCCTATACCTAACCCTAACCCTAACCGTCACCCTCACCCTCACATTCACCTTCAGCCTAACTTTAAACCTAACGCTACTCCTAAAACTAACCCTCAACTTCACCCTCACACTAACCCTAACCCTAACCCTAACCCTCACACTCACCCTCCCCCACACCCTAAGCCCTCAGGCTCACCCTCACCGTAACCCTAACCCTAACCCTCACGCTAAACCTATCTCTCACCCTAACCATAAACCTCACAATCACCCTCACCCTCACCTCACCCTAACCCAAACCTCACCCTAAACCTCACCCTAAACCTGATGCTAACTCTAACTCTCACACTCACCCTAAACCTCACGCTAACCCTTACTCTCACCATAAAGGTATCACTAACCCTAACCCTAACCCTAACCCTAACCATAACCATAACCATAACCCTAACGCTCATCTTAACCGTAACCATACCCCTCAAACTAACTCTCATCCTAAACTTAACCCTATCCCAAACCCTCACCCTAACCCTAACCCTAACTCTCAACCTAACCCTAATTCTCACCCACACCCTCAGCCTCATCCTCAGCCTAAAACTAACCCTAAACCTAATCCTAACCCTAAACTTCACCCTCATCCTAACTCTAAACCTAAACTTCACTCTCATCCTCACCCCCACCCTCACCCTAGCCCTAACCCGAACCCTAAACCAAACCCTCAACCTAACCCTCATCCTAACCCTCTCCCTAACCCTCATCCTAACCCTAACCCTAGCCCTTACCATAGCCCTAAACATCACCCTCAACCTAAAACTAACCCTAACCCTAACCCTCACCCTAACACTAGCCTGAACCCTAACCCTCACCCTCACCCTAACATTCATCCTAACCCTCTCCCTAACCCTCATCCTAACCCTAACCCTAGCCCTTACCAGGACCCTAAACCTCACCCTCACCCTAACCCTAACCCTAACCCTAACCCTCACACCCACCATAACCCTCACCCTTAACCTTACCCTCACCCTAACCCTCATCCCAACCATCACACTATCACTAACCCTAACCCTCAACCTAACCCTTACACTCACTCTAACAATAAACCTAACCCTAACACTAACTCTCACACCAACCCTCACCCTAAATATCACCCTATCATTAACCCTAAACCTAACCCTCACCCTGACCCTAACCCTCACGCTCACCCTCAGCCTAACCCTCAGCCTAAAGCCTAAGCCTAACCCTAACCCTTAGAGTCACCCTCACCCTAAGCTAAACGCTAAGCGTCACCCACACGCTCAACCTCACCCTAAACCTAACACAAATCCTCAAACCAACCCTCACCCTCAACATAAACATCTCCGTAACCCTAACACTCACCCTAATCCGCACCATAACCCGAACCCTCACCCTAACCCTAACCCTGACCCTAACCCTAACCCTCACCCTCATCTAACCCTCACCCTAACCCAAACCCTAACCCTCACCCTAACCCTCAACCACACCCTCACCCTAATCCTAAACCTAATTCTCACACTCAACATAACCCTAAACCTCACACACACCCTCACCATCAGCTTAAACCTAAGCCTAACAATAAACCTAACCCTAACACTCACACTCAACCTCACCCTAAACCGAATCCTAACCCTAAACCTAACCCACTCACACACCCTCACACTCAACCTAACCCTAACACAAACCCTCAACTGAAACTTCACCCTCACCCTAACCCTAACCCTCACGCTCAACCTAAACATCACCCTAAACCTAACCCTCACCCTAAACCTTAGCCTAACCCTCACCCTAACCCTAACACTCACCCTCACCCTCATCCTCAGGCTCAACTTAAACCTAATCCTAACTCTAACCTTCATCCTCACCCTCAACTTAAACCTACCCCTAACGCTAACCCTCACCCTAACACTAACCTCCAACCTAACCCTAACCCTAAACCTAACGCTAACCCTCACCCAAACCCTAACACTCACCCTAACCGTTACCCTCACCCTAACCCCAAACCTAATGCTCACCATAACCCTAACCCTCAAGCTCACAGTCACCCTCAGCCTAACCCTAAACCAAAGCCTAACCCTATCCCTAAACCTCACAATCACCCTCAACCTAACCCTAATCCTAACCCTAACCCTAACCCCAACCCTCCTCCTAACTCTCACCCTAAACCTAACCCTAACACAATCAATAACATTAAGCCTAAAACTCACCCTAACCCTAACCTTAATCCTCACCCTCACCGTTATTCTAACCCTAACCCTAACGATAACACTAACCCTAACCCTAACCCTCACCCTCACCCTAAACCTAAACCTAAGTCTCAACCTCACCCTAAACCTAACCCAAATATTCAACTGAACCCTCACCCTCACCTTCTCCCTCACCCTAACCCTCACCCTCACCCTAACCCTAACCCTCACCATTACCCTCACCCTAGCCCTAACCCTCATACTAACCCTAAACCTCACCCTAACCTAACCCTCAACCTAACCCTTACCCTCACCCTAACACTAAGGCTAAACCTAACATGAGCACTTACAGTAACCCTAAACCTCACACTAAACTTAACCCTCACACTATGACTAACCCTCACCCTAACCCTAACCCTAACCCTCACCCTAAACCTAATCATCACCCTCACCCTCACCCTCAGCCTAACCCTCAGCCTAAAGCCTAACCCTAACCCTCACAATCACCCTCACCCTAACCATAAACCTAAGCGTCACCCTCACTCTCAATCTCACCCTAAACCTAACGCAAACCATCAAACCAACCCTCATCCTCAACATAAACATCACCGTAACCCTAACACTCAACCTAATCGGCACCAAATCCCTAACCCTCACCCTAACGCTAAACCTCACCCTCACCCTAACCCTAACCCTCACCCTAATCCTAAACCTCACCGTCATCTAACCCTCACCCTAAACCAAACCCTAAACCTCTCCCTAACCCTCAACCTCAACCTCACCCTAAAACTAACAGTAATGCTCACATTCAACATAGCCCTAAACCTCACACTCACCCTCACCCTCAGCTTAAACCTAAGCTAAACATTAACCATAACCCTAACCCTCACACTCACCCACACCCTAAACCTAACCCTAACCCTAATCCTAACCCTCTCTCTCACCCTCAGACTCACCCTAACCCTAACCCAAACCCTCAACCTAAACATCACCCTAAACCTAAACCTTAGCTTAACCCTCACCCTAACCCTAACCCTCACCCTCACCCTCACCAACAAGCTCACACTAAACCTATTCCTAAACCTAACACTCACTCTCACCCTCAACCTAACCCTACCCCTAATGATAACCCTCACTCTAAACCTAACCTCCAACCTAACCCTAAACCTCACCCTAAACCTAACCCCCAACCTAACCCTAACCCTAACCCTCATGCTCACAGTCACCCTCAGCCTAACCCTAAAACTAAGCCTAACCCTATCCCTAATCCTCACACTTACCGTCACCCTGAATCCAACCTTAAGTTTCACCCTCACCCTCAACCTCACCCTAACCCTAAACCAAACCCTCAACTTATCCCTCACCACCACAATCACCCTAACCCTCACCCTCACCCTAAACATCACCCTAATCCTAACCCTCACCCTTACCCTCACCCTAGCACTAACCCTCATACTAACCCTAAACCTCACCCTAAACCTAACACTCAACCTAACCCTTACACTCACCCTAACACTAAGCCTAAACCTAACATGAACCCTCACAGTATCCCTAAACCTCACCCTAACCCTAACCCTCACATTAACCCTAACCCTCACCCTAACCCTAACCCTATCCCTCATCCTAACCCTCACTCTAACCCTAACCGTAACCCAAACCCTCAACCTCACAGTAACTTTAAACCTAACGATAATCCTAACAATAACCCTAACCCTGACCCTAACCCTCACCCTGTCCATAATCCTCACCCTAACCCTAACCCTCACCCTAACCCTAAACCTCACCCTCTCCCTTAGGCTCGGACTAAGCCTAAGCCTAAGACGAAGACTAACCCTTAACCTCAAACTCACCCTCACCCTAACCCTAAAAGTAACAGTCACCCTAACCCTAACCCTCACACTAACCCTCACCGTAACATTAACACTAACCATAAACCTCACCCAAACCCCAACCCTAACCCTCACCCTCACCCTCACCCTCCGCCTAACACTAAGACTATCCCTAACCCCAACCCTAACCCTAAAACTAACCCTAAACGTGACCCTCACCCTAACACTCACTCTAACCCTGAACGTAACCCTCACCCTCACCTAAGTCCATACCCTAACCCTAAGCCTAAACCTAACCCTCACCCTAAACCTCACTCTAACCCTAACCCCAACCCTCACCCTAACCCTAACCCTCACCTCACCCTCACCATAACTCTAATCCTAACCCTAACCCTAACCCTAGCCCTGACACTCACCCTCACCTTAACCCTAATCCAAACCTAACCCTAACCCTAACACTAACCATTACCCTAACCCTCACCCTACACTAAATCTAACCCTAAACCTCACCCTAACCCTAAACCTCACCCTAACACTTACCTTCACACTAAAACTCACCTTAACCCGAACACTAACCCTCACACTAACCCTAAGCATCACCCTAAACTTAAAACTCACCCTAACCCTAACCCTAACCCTCAACCTTGCCCTAACCCTAACCATTACCCTAACCCTAACACTCACCCTAACCGTAACCCCCACCCTCAACCTCAAGCTGGGCCTAAGCTTAAGCATAAGCCTAATACTAACCCTAACCCTCACACTCACCCTCACCCTAACCCTAATCGTAACCCTAACCCTAACCCAAACCATCACACTAACCCTCACCCTAACGGTAACACTAACGCTAAACCTAACCCTCACCCTAACCCTCACCCTAACCCTCACCCTAACCCTGAACCTTCACCATTACCATAACACTCACCCTCAGACTATTCCTCACCTTTACCCTTACTGTCACCCTTACCCTAACCCTCACCCTAACCGTAATCCTCATCCTAACACTCACCCTCACCTTCAGCCTCAGCCTATCCCTAAGCCTAAGCCTAACCCTAACCCTAAACATCACCCTCATCCTAGCCCTCACCCTAACCCTAATCCTAACCCTAACCCTCATCCTATCCCTCAACCTAACCATAACCCTAACCATCACTCATAAGCGAATTCTCATCCCCATTATCACCCTCAGCCTAATCCTAAGCCTAACCCTAATCCACACACTCAACCTCACTGTAACCCTTATCCTAAACCTAACCCTAACCCTAAACTTAATCCTAAACCTCACCCTCACCCTAACCCTAACCCTAACCCTCACCCTAACCCTAACCCTCACCCTCAACTTAACCCTAAACCTAAACCTCACCCTAACGCTAACCCGAACCCTCACCCTCACTCTAGCCCTCACTTAACCCTAATCCTAACCCTAAACCTCATCCTCACCCTCACCCTAACCCTAAAACCCTAACCCTCATCCTAACCCTAACCCTCTCCCTCATACTCATGCTCGGCCTAAGCCTAAGCCTAAGACTAAGACTCACCGTAAACCTCACACTCACCCTAACCCTCACCCCAACCCTAACACTAACCCTCACCCTCATCTTAGACCTTACTCTATCCCTAAGCCTAAGCCTAACCCTCACCCTTACCCTCACTTTCACCCTCAACCTAAGTCTAATCCTAACCCTAACCCTCACACTCACTCTCAACCTAAACCTAATTGTAACACTAACCCTAACCCTAACACTAACCCTCACCCTAATGCTAACTCTAAACCTAAAGCGCATCCTCACCCAAACCCTAACCCTCACTCTCACCTTCACCCTCTGCCTAACACTAAGCCTATCCCTAACCCCAACCCTAACCCTAACACTAACACTAAACCTAACTCTCACACTACCCCTCATCCTAAACCTCACCCTAACCCTCAACCTCACCCTCACCCTAAACCTAACCCTAATTATCACACTCAACATAACCATAAAGGTCACACTCACACTCACCCTCAGCTTAAACCTAAGCCTAAAAATAACCCTAACCCTAACCCTCACACTCACCCTCACCCTAAACCTAATCCTAACCATAAACTTAACCCTCTCACTCACCCTCAACCTCACTCTAACCCTAACCGAAACCCTTAACCGAACCCTCACCCTCAACCTCACCCTCAACCTAACCCTCAACCTAACCCTAACACTCACCCTAACCCTCAACCTAACCCTGCCCCTTACGCTAACACACATCCTAACCCTAAACTCCAACCTAATCCTATCCCTAACACTAACACTAACACTCACCCTAACCCCAAACTCCAACCTAACGCTAACCCTCACCCTAACCCTAACGCTAACCCTCACCCTAACCCTAACACTCACCCCAGCACTTACCTTCACCCTAACCCTAAACCTCACCCTAACCCTAACCCTCACGCTCACAGTCACCCTCAGCCTAACCCTAAACTTAAGCCTAACCCCATACCAAACCCTCAAACACACCCTCACACTAAACCTAAACCTACGACTCACCCTCACCCTCAACCTCACCCTAACGTTAACCCAAACACTCAACTTAACCCTCACACTCACCCTAACCCTAACCCTCACCCTCACCCTAAACATCACCCTAACCCTAACCCTCACCCTTACACTCACCCTCATACTAACCCTAAACCTCACCCTAAACCTAACCCTCAACCTAACCGTAACCCTAACCCTAACACTAAGCCTAAACCCTCAAAGTAACCCTAAACCTCACCCTAACCCTAACTCTTACACTAACCCTAACCCTCACCCTAACCCTAATACTAAACCTACCCTTCACCCTACCCCTCACTCTAACCCTTAACCCAACCTGAACCCTCACCCTCACCGTCACCCTAACACTCACCCAAACCTAACACTCAACCAAACCCTAAACCTCATACTTTCCCGAACCCTAACCCTCACTCTATCACTCACACTCAGACTCACCCTAAACCTCACCCTAACCCTAACCCTCACCCTAACCTCACCCTTACCCTCAACCTAACCCTCACCCTCAACCTAAACCTAACTGTAACCCTAACCCTAAACCTCACCGTAACCCTCACCCTAACCCTAAGCCTAACCCTCACCTTCACCCTACCCTTTAACATTACGCTCACCCTAACCCTCACACAAACCCTAACCATCAACCTAACCCTAACTCTAACCGTCACCCTCACCCTCAGCCTAACTGTAAACCTAACCCTATTCCTAACACTAACCTTCACCTTCACCCTCACACTAACCCTAATCCTAAACCAACCCTAAGTCTAAGCCTCACACTCACCCTCACCCTCACCCTGACCCTAAGCCTCACTGTCACACTCACGCTCACCCTCACCCTAACCCTAACCATAACTCTAACCCTAAACCTCACCCTAACCCTAACCCTAACACTCACCCTCACTCTAACCTTTAACCTTAACCTCACCCTAACCCTCACCCTAACCCTAACCCTCACCCTCACCCTAGCCTACACCCTAACTCTCACCCTCACCATAGCCCTCACCCTAACCCTAATCCTAACCATAAACCTCACCCTAAACCTAAACCTCAACCTAACCCTAACCCTCACCCTCATCTAACCCTCACCCTAACCCAAACATAACCCTCACCCTAACCCTCACCTTAACCCTAAGTCTCACACTAACCTAACCCTGACACTCACCCTAACCCTCACAATAACCCTAATGCTAACCCTAATCCTAACCATAACCCTCATCCTAACCCTAACCATCAACCTAACCCTAACCCTCACACTCATCTAACCCTCACCCTAACCCAACCCTAACCCTCAGCCTAACCCTCACCCTAACCTTAACCCTCACCCTAACCTAACCCTAACACTCACCCTAACCCTCACACTAGCCCTAATGCTAACCCTAACCCTCACCCTCACACTAACCCTCAACCTAACCCTAAACCTCACCCTAACCCTCACCCTAACCCGAAACCTAACCCTCACCCTCTCGCTAAACTTTAGCCTTACCCTCACCCTAACACTCACACTAAACCCAACCCTCAGCCTAACCCTAACACTAACCGTCACCCTCACACTCATGCTCACCCTCAGCCTAACTTTAAACCTAACGCTACTCCTAACACTAACCCTCAACTTCACCCTCACACTAACCCTAACCCTAACCCTCACACTCACCCTCACCCACAACCTAAGCCTCACTGTCACCCTCATGCTCACCCTCACAATAACCCTAACCCTAACCCTAACCCTCACGCTAAACCTATCTCTCACCCTAACCATAAACCTCACAATCACCCTCACCCTCACCTCAACCTAACCCTAAACCTCACCCTCACCCTCACCCTAAACGTCACCCTAATCCTAATGTGAACTCTAACCCTCACACTCACCCTAAACTTCACGCTAACCCTTACTCTCACCGTAAATCTAAACCTAACCCTAACCCTCACTCTGACCATAACCCTCACCTGAAACCTAATCCTAACCCTAGCCCTCACACTCACCCTCAACCTAACCCTACCCCTAATGCTAAGCCTCACCCTAAACCTAATCTCCAACCTAAACCTAACCCTAACCCAATCTCTAACCCTCACCCTAAACCTGACCCTCATCCTAACCCTAACCCTCACCCTCACAGTCACCCTCAGCCTAACCCTAAACCTAAGCCTAACCCTATCCCTAATCCTCACACTCACAGTCACCCTAAACCTAACCCTAAGTCTCACCCTCACCCTCAACCTCACCCTAACCCTAACCCAAACCCTCAACTGAACCCTCACCCTCACCCTAACACTCACCCTAACCCTCACACTCACCATAACCCTCAAATTAAACCTTACCCTCACCCTAACCCTGACCCAACCCTCACCCTATCCCTAAACCTAACCCTCAACCTAACACTTACACTCACTCTAACACTAAGCCTAACCCTAACACTAACTCTCACACTAACCCTCACCCTAAATATCACCCTATCATTAACACTAACCCTAACCCTATCCCTCAACTTCACCCTCAGCCTAACCCTCAGCCTAAAGCCTAACCCTAACCCTAACCCTCAGAGTCACCCTCAACCTAACCCTAACTCTAAGCCTCACCCTCACCCCCAACCTCACCCTAAACCTAACGCAAACCTTCAAACCAACCCTCACCCTCACCATAAACATCACCGTAACCCTAACACTCACCCTAATCCGCACCATAAACCTAACCCTCACCGTAACGCTAACCGTCACACTCACCCTAAGCCTAACCCTCACCCTAACCCTAACCCTCACCCTCATCTAACCCTCAACCTACCCAAACCCTAACCCTCACCCTAACCCTCAACCTCACCCTCACCCTAAACCTAACCCTAATGCTCACACTCAACATAACCCTAAACCTCACACTCACCCTCACCCTCAGCTTAAACCTAAGCCTAACAATAACATGAACCCTAACCCTCACACTCACCCTCACTCTAAACCTAACCCTAACCCTAATCCTAACCCTCTCACTCACCGTCACACTCACCCTAACCCTAACCCAAACTCTCAACCTAAACATCACCTTAAACCTAACCCTCACCCTAAACCTTAGCCTAACCCTCACCCTAACCCTAAACCTCACCCTCACCCTCACCCACAGGATCAACCTAAACCTAATCCTAACCCTACCCTCCCCCTCCCCCTCAACCTATCCCTACCCCTAACGCTAACCCTCACCCTAAACATAACCTCCAACCTAAACCTAACCCTAACCCTATCGCTAACCCTCACCCTAAACGTAACCCACACCCTAACCCTAACCCTCACGCTCACAGTCACCTTCAGCCTAACCCTAAACCTAAGCCTAACCCTATCCCTAATCCTCACACCATCACCCTAAACCGAACCCTGAGTCTCACCCTCACCCTCAACCTCACCCTAACCCTAACAAAAACCCTCAACTGAACGCTCACCCTCACCCTCACCCTCACCCTAACCCTAAACCTAACCCTCACACTCACCATAACCCTCACCCTAAACCATACCCTCACCCTAACCCACATTCCCACCCTCACCCTATTCCTAAACCTAACCCTCAACCTAACCCTTACACTCACTCTAACACTAAACCTAATCCTAACACTAACTCTCACACTAACCCTCACCCTAAATATCACTCTATAATTAACCCTAACCCTAACACTAACTCTCACCCTCAACCTCAGCCTAACCAACAGCCTAAAGCCTAACCCAAACACTAACCCTCAGAATCACCCTCACCCTAAAACCAACCCTTATCCTCACCCTCACACCCAACCTCAACCTAAAACTAACGCAAACCCTCAAACCAACCCTCACCCTCACCATAAATATCAGGGTAACAACACTCACCCACATCTGCACCATAACCCTAACCCTAACCCTAACGATAACCCTCAACCTCACCCTAACCCGAACCCTCACCTTAACCCTAACCCTCACCCTCATCTAACCCTCACCCTAACCCAAACCCTAACCCTCAAACACACCCTCAACCTAAAACTAACCCTAATGCTCACACTCAACATAACCCTAACCCTCACATTCACCCTCACCCTCAGCTTAAACCTAAGCCTAACAATAAACCTAACCCTAACCCTCACATTAACCCTCACCCTAAACCTAATCCTAACCATAAACCTAACTCTCTCACTCACCCTCACCCTCAACCTAACCCTAACCCTCAACCTAAACATCACCCTAAACCTAACCCTCCCCCTAACCCTTAGCCTAACCCTCACCCTAACCCTAACCCTCACCCTCACCCTCACCCTCAGGCTCACCTTAAACCTAATCCTAACCCTAACCCTCACTCTCACGCTCAACCTAAACCTATGTCTAATGCTAACCCTCACCCTAACGTAAACTCCAACCTAACCCTATCCCTAAACCTAACGCTAACCCTCACCCAAACCTTAACACTCACCCCAACACTTACCCTCACCCTAACCCCAACACTAATGCTCACCATAATACTAACCCTCAAGCTCACAGTCACCCTCAGCCTAACCCTAAAACTAAGCCTAACACTATGCCTAAACCTGACACTCACCCTCACCCTAAACTTAACCCTAAGTCTCAACCTCACCCTAACCCTAACCCAAACCCTCAACTGAACCCTCACCCTCACCCTAACCCTCAACCTCACCCTAAACACCACCCTAACCCTAACCCTCACCCTTACCCTCAACTTAGCCCTAACCCTCATACTAACCCTAAATCTCAACATAAACCTCACCCTCATCCTAACACTTACCCTCACCCTAACACTCAGCCTAAACCTAACATGAACCCTCACAGTAACCCTAAACCTCACCCTAACCCTAACCCTCACACTATCCCTAATCATCACCCTAACCCTAAACCTAACCCTCACCCTAACCCTAACCATCACCCGAACCCTCACCCTCAGCCTAACAATCAGCCTAAAGCCTAACCCTAACCCTAACCCTCAGAGTCACCCTCAACTTAAACCTAAATCTAAGCCTCACCCTCACCCTCAACCTCAACCTAAACCTGACGCAAACCCTCAAACCAACCCTCACCCTCACCCTAAACATCACCCTAACATTAACCCTCACCCTACTCCGCACCAAAAACCTAACCCTCACCCTAACGCTAATCCTCATCCTCACCCTAACCCTAACCCTCACCCTAACCCTAAACCTCACCCTCATCTAACCCTCACCCTAACCCAAACCCTAACACTCACCCTAACCCTCAACCTCACCCTCACCCTAAACCTAACCCTAATGCTCACACTCAACATAACACTAACCCTCACACTCACTTTCTCACCCTCCGCTTAAAATTTAAGCCTAACAATAACCTGAACCCTAACACTCACACTCACCCTCACCCTAAACTTAACCCTAACCCTAATCCTAACCCTCTCACTCACCCTCACACTCACCCTAACCCTAACCCCAACTCTCAACCTAAACATCACTCTAAACCTAAACCTCAACCTAACCCTTAACCTAACCCTCACCATAACATTAACCTTCACCCTCACCCTCACCGACAGGCTCAACCTAAACCTAATCCTAACCCTAGCCCTCAACCTCACGCTCAAACTTACCATACCCCTAACGCTAACCCTCACCGTAAACCTAACCTCCAACCTAACGCTAACCCTAACCCTAACGCTAACCCTCACCCTAAACCTAACCCTCACCCTAACCCTAACCCTCACGCTCACAGTCACCCTCAGCCTAACCCTAAACCTAAGCCTAACCCTATCCCTAAACCTCACACTCACCATCACCCTAAATCTAACCCTAAGTCTCACCCTCACCCTAAACCTCACCCTAACTCTAACCCAAACCCTCAACTGAACCATCACAAACACCCTCACCCTCAACCTAACCCTAAACCTCAACTGAACATTCACCCTCACCCTAAACCTTACCTCACCCTAACCCTCATCACAACCCTCACCCTATTCCTAACCCTAACCCTCAACCTAACAATTACACTAACTCTACCACTAAGCCTAACCTTAACACTAACTCTCACACTAACCCTCACCCTAAATATCAGCCTTTCATTAACCCTAACCCTAACCCTAACCCTCACCCTCACCCTCAGCCTAACACTCACCCTAAAGCCTAACCCTAACCCTAACCCTCACAGACAACCTCACCCTAACCCTAAATCTAAGCCTCACCCTCACCCTCAACCTCACCCTAAACCTAACGCAAACCCTCAAACCAACGCTCACCCTCACCCTAAACATCACCCTAACATTAACCCTCACCCTAATCCGCACCAAAACCCTAACCCTCACCCTAACGCTAATCCTCACCCTCAACCTAACCCTCAACCTCATCTAAACCTCACCGTAATCCTAACTCTCACCCTCATCTAACCCTCACCCTAAACCAAACCCTAAACCTCACCCTAACCCTCAAACACACCCTCACCCTAAACCTAACCCTAATGCTCACACTCAACATAACACTAACCCTCACACTCACCCTCACCCTCAGCTTAAACCTAAGCCTAACTGTAACCCGAACCCTAAGCCTCACACTCACCCTCAACCTAAACCTAACCCTAACACTAATCCTAACCCTCTTACTCACCCTCACACTCACCCTAACCCTAACCCAAACCCTCAACCAAAACAACACCCTAAACCTAACCCTCACCCTAACCCTTAGCCTAACCCTCACCATAACCTTAACCCTCACCCTCACCCTCACCAACAGGCTCAACCTAAACTTAATTCTAACCCTAGCCTTCACCCTAACCATCAACCTAACCCTGCCCCTAACGATAACCCTCCCCTAATCCTAACCTCCAACCTAATGATAACCCTTACCCTAATGCTAACACTCACCCTAAACATAAACCTCACCCTAACCCTAACCCTCACGCTCACAGTCACCCTCAGCCTAACCCTAAACCTAAGCCTAACCCTATCCCTAAACCTCACACTCACCCTCACCCCCCTAAACCTAACCCTAAGTCTCAACCTCACCCTAACCCTAACCCAAACCCTCAACTGAACCCTCACTCTCACCCTCACCCTAACCCTCACCCTCACCCTAAACATCTCCCTTACCCTAACGCTCACCCTTACCCTCACATTATCCCTAACCCTCATACTAATCCTAAACCTTTCCCTAAACCAGACCCTCAACCTAACACTTACCCTCACCCTAACACTAAGCATAAACCTAACATGAACCCTCACAGTAATCCTAAACCTTACCCTATCCCTAACCCTCACACTATACCTAAGCCTCAAATTAACCCTAACCCTAACCCTCACCCTAATCCTAACCATCACCCTCACCCTCACCCTCAGCCTAACACTCAGCCTAAATCCTAACCCCAACCCTAACCCTTACACTCACCCTCACCCTAACCCTAACTCTAAGCCTCACTGTCACGCTCAACCTCACACTAAACCAAATGCAAATCCTCAAACCAACCCTCACCCTCACCCTAAACATCTCCCTAACCCTAACCCTCACCCTAATCCACACCAGAACCCTAACCCTCACCCTAACGCTAATCCTCACCCTCAACCTAACCCTAACCCTCACCCTAACCCTAACCCTCACCCTCATCTAACCCTCACCTAACACAAACCCTAACCCTCACCCTAAACCTCAACCACCCCCTCATCCTAAACCTAACCCTAATGGTCACACTCAACAGAACCCTAACCCACACACTCACCCTAACCCTCAGCTTAAACCTAATCATATCAATAACCCGAACCCTAACCATCACACTCACCCTCACCCTAAACCAAACCCTAATACTAATAAAACCCTCTCACTCACCCTCAAACTCTCCCTAACCCGAACCCTAACCCTCAACCTAAACATCACCCTAAACATAACCCTCACCCTAACCCTTAGCCTAACCCTCACCCTAACACTAACCCTCACCCTCACCCTCAGACTCACCTTAAACCTAATCCTAACCCTAACCCTCACCCTCAACCTAACCCTACACCTAACGCTAACCCTTACCCTAACCCTAACCTCCAACCTAACCCTAACCCTAAACCTAATGCTAACCCTCAACCAAACCCTAACACTCACCCCAACACTTACCCTCACCCTAACCCCAACCCTAATGCTCACCATAACCCTAACACTCAAACTCATAGTCACCCTCAGCCTAACCCTAAACCTAAGCCTAACCCTATCCCTAAACCTCACACTCAACCTCACCCTAAACCTAACCCTAACCACAACCCAAACCCTCAACTGAACCCTCACCCTCACCCTCACCCTAACCCTCACCCTCACCCTAACCCTCACCCTCACCCTCACACTAGCCCTAACCCTAATACTAAACCTAACCCTAAACTTAAACCTGACCCTCAACCTAAACCTGACCCTCACCATAACACTAAGGCTAAACCTAACATGAACCCTCACAGTAACCCTAAACCTCACCTGAACCCTAACCCTCACACTATCCCTAACCTTCACCCTAACGCTAACCCTCACCCTCACCCTAACCCTAACCCTCACCCTCATCTAACCCTCACCCTAACCCAAACCCTAACCCTCACCCTAACCCTCAAAGACACCCTCACCATAATCCTAACCCTAATGCTCACATTCAACATAACCCTAACCCTCACACTCAGCCCTCACCCTCAGCTTAAACCTAAGCCTAACAATAACCCTAACCAAAACCCTCACACTCACCCTCAACCTAAACCTAATCCTAACCCTAAACCTAACCTTCTCACTCACCCTCTCTCTCAACCTAACCCTAACCCTCAACCTAAACATCACCCTAAACCTAACCCTCACCCTAACCCTTAGCCTAACCCTCACTCTAACCCTAACCCTCACCCTCACCCTCAGGCTCACCTTTAACCTAATCCTAACCCAAACCCTCACCCTCACGCTCAACCTAACCCTACCTCCAACGCTAACCCTCACCTTAACCTAACCTCCAACCTAACCCTAACCCTAAACCTAAAGCTAACACTCACCTAAACGCTAACACTCACCCCAACACTTATCCTCACCCTAACCCCAACCCTAATGCTCACCATTATACTAACCCTCAAGCTCACAGTCACCCTCAGCCTAACACTAAAACTAAGCCTAACCCTATCCCTAAAACTCACACTCACCCTCACCATAAACCTAACACTAAGTCTCAACCTCACCCTAACCCTAACACAAACCTTCAAATGAACCCTCACCCTCACCCTCACCCTAAGCCTCACCCTCACCCTAAACATCACCCTAAACCTAACCATCACCCTTACCCTCACATTAGCCCTAACCCTCATACTAACCCTAAACCTCACCCTAAACCTGACCCTCAACCTAACCATTACCCTCAACCTAACACTAAGCCTAAACCTAACATGAACCCTCAGAGTAACCCTAAACCTCACCCTAACCCTAACCCTCACACTATCCCTAACCATCACCCTAACCCTAACCCTAACCATCAAACTAACCCTAACCATCACCCTCAACCTCACCCTCAGCCTAAAGCCTAAACCTAACCCTAACCCTCACAGTCACCCTCACCCTAACCCTAACTCTAAGCCTCACCCTCACACTCAACCTCACCCTAAACCCAACTCAAAACCTCAAACCAACCCTCACCCTCACCCTAAACATCACACTCAACCTAACCCTCACCCTAATCCGCACCAGAACCCTAACCCTCACCAAACGCTAATCGTCACCCTCACCCTAACCCTAACCCTAACCCTCACCCCCATCTCTCCCTCACCATAACCCAAACCTTAACCCTCACCCTAACCCTAAACCTCACCCTCACCCTAAAACTAACCCTAATGCTCACACTCAACATAACCCTAACCCTCACTCTCACCCTCACCCTCAGCTTATACCTAAGCCTAACAATAACCCAAACCATAACCCTCACACTCACCCTCACCCTAAACCTAACCCTAACACTAATCCTAACCCTCTCACTCACTCTCACACTCACCCTAACCCTAACCCAAACCCTCAACCTAAACATCACCCTAAACCTAACCCTCACCCTAACCCTTAGCCTAACCCTCACCCTAACCCTAACCCTCACCCTCACCCTCAGGCTCACCTTAAACCTAATCCTAAACCTAACACTCACTCTCACGCTCAACCTAACCCTACCCCTAACATTAACCCTCAACCCAACCCTAACCTCCAACCTAACCCTAACCCTAAACCTAACGCTAACCCTCACCCAAACCCTAACACTCACCCCAACACTTACCCTCACCCTAACCCCAAACCTAATGCTCACCATAACCCTAAACCTCAAGCTCATAGTCACCCTCAGCCTAATCCTAAACCTAACCCTAACCCTATCCCTAAACCTCACCCTCACCCTTACCCTAAAACTAACACTAAGCCTCAACCTCACCCTAAATCTAACCCAAACCCACAACTGAATACTCACACTCACCCTCACCCTAACCCTCACCCTCACCCTAAACATCACCCTAACCCTAACCATCACCCTTAACCCCACCCAAGCCTTAACCCTCATACTAACCCTAAACCTCACCCTAAACCTGACCCTCAACCTAACCCTTACCCTCACCCTAACACAGAGCCTAAACCTAACATGAACCCTCACAGTTACCCTAACCCTCACCTGAACGCTAACCCTCACAGTATCCCTAACACTCACCCTAACCCTAACCCTAAACCTCACCCTAACCCTAACCATCACCCTCACTCTCACCCTGAAACTAAACCTCAGCCTAAAGCCTAACCCTAACCCCAACCCTCACAGACAACCTCACCCTAACCCTAACTCTAAGCCTCAACCTCACCCTCAACCTCACCCTAACCCTAACGCAAACCCTCAAACCAACCCTCACCCTAACCCTAACCCTCACCCTAACCCTAACCCTCACCCTCATTTAATCCTCACCGTAAATCAAACCCTAACCTTCACCCTAACCCTCAAACTCACCCTCACCCTAAACCTAACCCTAATGCTCACACTCAACATAACCCTAACTCTCACACTCACCCTCACCCTCAGCATAAACCTAAGCCTAACAATAACCCTAACCCTTAACCTCACACTCACCCTCACCCTAAACCTAACCCTAACCCTAATCCTAACCCTCTCACTGACCCTCACACTCACCCTAACCCTAACCCAAACCCTCAACCTAAACATCACCCTAAACCTAACCCTCACCCTAACCCTTAGCCTAACCCTCACCCTAACCCTAACCCTCACCCTCACCCTTACCCACAGGCTCACGATAAACGCAATCCTAACCCTAACCCTCACCCTCACCCTCAACCTAACCCTCACCCTAACCCAACCCTAACCCTCAGCCTAACCCTCACCCTAACCCTAACCCTCACCCTAACCTAACCCTAACACTCACCCTAAACCTCACACTAGCCCTAATGCTAACCCTAACCCTCACCCTTACATTAACCCTCAACCTAACCCTTAAACTCAACATAACCCTAACCCTAACACTAACCCTCAAACTCACCCTAAACCTCACCCAAACCTTAAGCATCACCCCAACACTTACCCTCACCCTAACTCTCATCCTAATGCTAACCCTAACACTAACCCTAACAATAACCCTCACCCTAACCCTAACCCTCACACTAAACTTCACCCTCACCCTCACCCTAACCCTCACCCTCACCTTAACGATAACCATAACCCTAACCCTAAACCTCACACTAACCCTCACCCTAACCGTAAACCTAACCCTCACCCTCTCCCTAATCTTTAGCCTTACCCTCACCCTAACCCTCACACTAAACCTAACCCTCAGCCTAACCCTAACCCTAACTGTCACCCTCACCCTCACGCTCACCCTCAGCCTAACTTTAAACCTAACGCTTCTCCTAACACTAACCCTCAACTTCACCCTCACACTAACCCTAAGCCTAACCCTAAGCCTAACCCTCACACTCACCCTCACCCACAACCTAAGCCTCAATGTCACCCTCAAGTTCACCCTCACAATAATCCTAACCCTAACCCTAACCCTCACGCTAAACCTATCTCTCACCCTAACCATAAACCTCACAATCACCCTCACCCTCACCTCAACCTAACCCTAAACTTAAACCTAACCCTCATCCTAAACGTCACCCTAATCCTAATGCTAACTCTAACCCTCACATTCACCCTAAACCTCACGCTAACCCTTACTCTCACCGTAAATCTATACCTACCCCAACCCTCACTCTGACCATAACCCTCACCCGAAACCTAATCCTAAACCTAGCCCTCACCCTCACCCTCAACCTAACCCTACCCCTAACGCTAACCCTCACCGTAAACCTAACCTCCAACCTAAGCCTAACCCTACCCTTATCGCTAACCATCACCCTAAACCTAACCCTCATCCTAACCCTAACCCTCACCCTCACAGTCACCCTCAACCTAACCGTAAACCTAAGCCTAACCCAATCCCTAATCCTCACACTCAACGTCACCCTATACCTAACCCTAAGTCTCACCCTCACCCTCACCCTCACCCTAAACCTAACCCAAACCCTCAACTGAACCCTCACCCTCACCCTAACACTCACCCTAACCCTAACCCTCACACTCACCATAACATTCAAATTAAACCTTACCCTCACCCTAACCCTGACCCAACCCTCACCCTATCCCTAACCCTAACCCACAACCTAACACTTACACTCACTCTAACATTAAGCCTAACCCTAACACTAACTCTCACACTAACCCTCACCATAAATATCACCCTATCATTAACCCTAACCCTAACGCTATCCCTCAACCTCACCCTAAGCCTAACCAACAGCCTAAAGCCTAATCCTAACCCTAACCCTCAGAGACACCCTCACCCTAACCCTAAATCTAAGCCTCACTCTCACCCTCAACCTCACCCTAAACCTAACGCAAACCCTCAAACCAACCCTCACCCTCTCCCTAAACATCACCCTAACATTAACCCTCACCCTACTCCGCACCAAAACCCTAACCCTCACCCTAACGCTAATCCCCACCCTCACCCTAATCCTAACCCTCACCCTAACCCTAACCCTCACCCTCATCTAATCCTCACCCTAACCCAAACCCTAACTCTCACCCTAACCCTCAACCTCACCCTCACCCTAAACCTAACCCTAATGCTCACACTCAACATAACCCTAACCCTCAAACTCACTCTCTCACCCTCCGCTTAAAACTTAAGCCTAACAATAACTGGAACCCTAACCCTCACACTCACCCTCACCCTAAACCTAACCCTAACCCTAATACTAACCCTCTCAGTCACCCTCACACTCACCCTAACCCTAACCCCAACTCTCAACCTAAACATCACCCTAAACTTAACCCTCACCCTATCCCTTAACCTAACCCTCACCAAAACATTAACCTTCACCCTCACCCTCACCGACAGGCTCAACCTAAACCTAATCCTAACCCTAGCCCTCAACCTCACGCTCAACCTTACCCTACCCCTAACGCTAACCCTCACCCTAAACCTAACCTCCAACCTAACGCTAACACTAACCCTAACGCTAACCCTCACCCTAAACCTAACCCTCACCCTAACCCTAACCCTCATGCTCACAGTCATCCTCAGCCTAACCGTAAAACTAAGCCTAACCCTATCCTTAAACCTCACACTCACCATCACCCTAAACCTAACCCTAAGTCTCACCCTCACCCTCAACCTCACCCTAACCCTAACCCAAACCCTCAACTGAACCATCACCCTCACTCTCACCCTCACTCTAACCCTAATCCTCACACTCACCATAACCCTCACCCTAAACCTTACCCTCACCCTAATCCTCATCCCAACCCTCACCCTATCCCTAACCCTAACCCACAACCTAACATTTAAACTCACTCTACCACTAAGCCTAACCCTAACACTAACTCTCACACTAACCCTCACCCTAAATATCACCCTTTCATTAGCCCTAACCCTAACCCTAACCCTCACCCTCACCCTCAGCCTAACCCTCAGCCTAAAGCCTAATCCTAACACTAACCCTCAGAGTCACCTTAAACCTAACCCTAAATCTAAGCCTCACCCTCACTCTCAACCTCAACCTAAACCTAACGCAAACCGTCAAATCAACGATCACCCTCACCCTAAACATCACCCTAACATTAACCCTCACCCTAATCCACACCAAAACCCTAACCCTCATCCTAACGCTAATCCTCAACCTCAACCTAACCATCACCCTCATCTAACCCTCACCATAACCCTACCCTCACCCTCATCTAACCCTCACCCTAACCCTAACCCTCACCCTCATCTAACCCTCACCCTAAACCAAACCCTAACCCTCACCCTAACCCTCAACCACTCCCTCACCCTAAACCTAACCCTAATGCTCACACGCAACATAACACTAAGCCTCACACTCACCCTCACCCTCAGCTTAAACCTAAGCCTAACAATAACACGAACCCTAACCCTCACACTCACCCTCACCATAAACCTATCCCTAACACTAATCCTAACCCTCTTACTCACCCTCACACTCACCCTAACACTAACCCAAACACTCAACCAAAACATCACCCTAAACCTAACCCTCACCCTAACCCTTAGCCTAACCCTCATCATAACCTTAACCCTCACCCTCACCCTCACCAACAGGCTCAACCTAAACTTAATCCTAACCCTAGCCGTCACCCTCACCCTCAACCTACCCCTAACCTAACGCTAACCCTCACCCTAAACCTAACCTGCAACCTAACGATAAACCTAAACCTAATGCTAACCCTCACCCTAAACCTAACCCTCACTCTAACCCTAATCCTCACGCTCACAGTCACCCTCAGCCTAACCCTAAAGCTTAGCCTAACCCTATCCCTAAACCTCCCACTCACCCTCACCCTAAACCTAACCCTAAGTCTCAACCTCACCCTAACCCTAACCCAAACCCTCAACTGAACCCTCACCCTCACCCTCACCCTAACCCTCACCCTCACTCTAAACATCTGCCTTACCTAACCCTCACCCTTACCCTCACCTTATCCCTAACCCTCATACTAACTCTAAACCTCACCCTAAACCTGACCCTCAAACTAATCCTTACCCTCACCCTAACACTAAGCCTAAACCTAACATGAACTCTCACAGTAATCCTAAAACTCACCCCAACCCTAACCCTCACACTATACCTAACCCTCAAATTAACCCTAACCCTAACCCTCACCCTAACCCTAACCATCACCCTCACCCTCAACCTCAGCCTAACCCTCAGCCTAAAGCCTAACCCAAACCCTAACCCTCACAGTCACCCTCACCCTAACCCTAACTCTAAGCCTCACCCCCACGCTCAACCTCACACTAAATCAAATGCAAATCCTCAAACCAACCCTCACCCTAACCCTCACCCTAATCCGCACGAGAAACCTAACCCTCACACTAAAGCTAATCCTCACCCTCACCCTAACCCTAACCCTCACCCTAACCCTAACCCTCACCCTCATTTAACCCTCACCTAACCCAAACCCTAACCCTCACCCTAACCCTCAACCTCACCCTCATCCTAAACCTAACCCTAATGCTCAAACTGAACATAACCCAAACCCTCACACTCACCCTAACCCTCAGCTTAAACCTAAGCCTAACAATAACCTGAAACCTAACCCTCACACTTACCCTCACCCTAAACCTAACCCTAACACTAATCCTAACCCTCTCACTCAGCTTCACACGCACCCTAACCCTAACCCTAACCCTCAACCTAAACATCACCGTAAACCTAACACTCACAGTAACCCTTAGCCTAACCCTCACCCTAACCCTAACCCTCACCCTCACCCTCAGGCTCACCTTAAACCTAATCCTAACCCTAACTCTCACCCTCACCCTCAACCTAGCCCTACCCCTAACGCTAACGCTCACCATAACCCTAACCTCCAACCTAACCCTAACCCTAAACCTAATGCTAACCCTCACCCAAACCCTAACACTCACCCCAACACTTACCCTCACCCTAACCCCAACCCTAATGCTCACCATAACCCTCAAACTCATAGACACCCTCAGCCTAACCAGAAACCTAAGCCTAACCGTATCCCTAAACCTCACACTCAACCTCACCCTAAACCTAACCCTAACCCCAACCCAAACCCTCAACTGAACCCTCACCCTCACCCTAACCCTCACCCTCACCCTCACCCTAGCCTTAACCCTAATACTAACCCTAAACCTAACCCTAAACCTGACCCTCAACCTAACCCTTACCCTCACCCTAACACTAAGGCTAAACCTAACATGAACCCACACAGTAACCCTAAACCTCACCCTAACCCTAACCATGACACTATCCCTAACCCTCACCCTAACGCTAACCCTCACCCTCACCCTAACCCTAAGCCTCACCCTCATCTAACCCTCACCCTAACCCAAACCCTAACCCTCACCCTAACCCTCAAACACAACCTCATTGAAACCTAACCCTAATGCTCATATTCAACATAATCCTAACCCTCACACTCAGCCCACACCCTCAGCTTAAACCTAAGCCTAACAATAACCCTAACTCAAACCCTCACACTCACCATCAACCTAAACCTAATCCTAACCCTAAACCTAACCTTCTCACTCAACCTCACCCTCAACCTAACCCTAACCCTCAACCTAAACATCACCCTAAACCTATCACTCACCCTAACCCTTAGCTTAACCCTCACCCAAACCCTAACCCTCACCCTCACTCTCACCCTCAGGCTCACCTTTAACCTAATCCTAACTCTAACCCTCACCCTCACGCTCAACCTAACCCTACCTCTAACGCTAACCCTCACCCTAACCTAACCTCCAACCTAACCCTAACCCTAAACATAAAGCTAACCCTCACCTAAATGCTAACACTCACCCGAACACTTACCCTCACCCTAACCCCAACCCTAATGCTCACCATAATACTAAGCCTCAAGCTCACAGTCACCCTCAGCCTAACCCTAAAATTAAGCCTAACCCTATCCCTAAACCTCACACTCACCCTCACCATAAACCTAACCCTAAGTCTCAACCTCACCCTAAACCTAACCCAAACCCTCAACTGAACCCTCACCCTCACCCTCACCCTAACCCTCACCCTCACCCTAAACATCACCCTAACCCTAACCATCACCCTTACCTTCACCTTAGCCCTAACCCTCATACTAACACTAAACCTAACCCTAAACCTGACACTCAACCTAACCCTTACCCTCAACCTAACACTAAGCCTAAACCTAACATGAACCCTCACAGTAACCCTAAACCTCACCATAACCCTAACCCTCACACTATCCCTAACCATAGCACTAACCCTCAGCCTAACCCTAACCATCACTCTCACCCTCACCCTCAACCTAAAGCCTAACCCTAACCCTAACCCTCACAGTCACCCTCACCCTATCCCTAACTCTAAGCCTCACGCTCACCCTCAACCTCACCCTAAACTTAACGCAAAACCTCAAGCCAATCCTCACACTCACCCTAAACATCACCCTCAACCTAAACGTCACCCTAATCCGCACCAGAACCCTGACCCTCACCATAACGCTAACACTCACCCCCATCTAACCCTCACCCTAACCCAAATCCTAACCCTCACCCTAACCCTAACCCTCACCCTCACCCTAAAACTAACCCTAATGCTCACACTCAACATAACCCTAACCCTCACTCGCACCCTCACCCTCAGCTTAAACCTAAGCCTAACAATAACCCGAACCCTAACCCTCACACTCACCCTCACCCTAAACCTAACCCTAACACTAATCCTAACCCTCTTACTCACTCTCACACTCACCCTAACCCTAACCCAAACCCTCAACCTAAACATCACCCTAAAAATAACCCTCACCCTAACCCTTAGACTAACCCTCACCCTAACCCTAACCCTCACCCTCACCCTCAGTCTCACCTTAAACCTAATCCTTACCCTAACCCTCACCCTCACGCTCAACCTAACCCTACCCCTAACGCTAACCCTCACCCTAAACCTAACCTCCAAACTAACCCTAAACCTAAACCTAACGCTAACCCTCACCCAAACCGTAACACTCACCCCAACACTTACCCTCACCCTAACCCCAACCCTAATGCTCACCATAACCCTAAACCTCAAGCTCATAGTCACCCTCAGCCTAACCCTAAACCTAACCCTAACCCTATTCCTAAACCTCACCCTCACCCTCACCCTAAACCTAACCCTAAGTCTCAACCTCACCCTAAACCTAACCCAAACCCTCAACTGAACCCTCACACTCACCCTCACCCTAACCCTCACCCTCACCCTAAACATCACCCTAACCCTAACCATCACCCTTAACCTCACCCAAGCCCTAACCCTCATACTAACCCTAAACCTCACCCTCAACCTAACACTTGCCCTCACCCTAACACAGAGCCTAAACATAACATGAACCCTCACAATTACCCTAACCCTCACCTGAACCCTAACCCTCACACTATCTCTAACCCTCACCCTAACCCTAACCATCACCCTCACTCTCACCCTGAGCCTAACCCTCAGCCTAAAGCCTAACCCTAACCCTAACCCTCACAGTCAACCTCACCCTAACCCTAACTCTAAGCCTCAACCTCACCCTCAACCTCACCCTAAACCTAACGCAAACCCTCAAACCAACCCTCACACTCACCCTAAACATCACCCTAAACCTAACCCTCACCCTAACGCTATTCCTCACCCTCACCCTAACCCTAACCCTCACCCTAACCCTAACCCTCACCCTCATTTAATCCTCACCCTAAATCAAACCCTAACCCTCACCCTAACCCTAAACCTCACCCTCACCCTAAACCAAACCCTAATGCTCACACTCAACATAAACCTAACCCTCACACTCACCCTCATCCTCAGCTTAAACCTAAGCCTAACAATCAACCTAACCCTAAACCTCACACTCACGCTCACCCTAAACCTAACCCTAACACTAATACTAACCCTCTCACTGACCCTCACACTCACCCTAACCCTAACCCAAACCCTCAACCTAAACATCACCCTAAACCTAACCCTCACCCTAACCATTAGCCTAACCCTGACCCTAACCCTAACCCTCACCCTCAGCCTCACCCACAGGCTCACCCTAAACGCAATCCTAACCCTAACCCTCACCCTCACCCTCAACCTAACCCTCACCCTAACCGTAACCCTCACCCTAACCCTAACTCTCACGCTCACAGTCACCCTCAGCCTAACCCTAAACCCTATCCATAATCCTCACATTCACCGTCACCCTAAACCTAACCCTAAGTCTCACCCTCACCCTCAACCTCACCCTAACCCTAACCCAAAACCACAACTGAACCCTCACCCTCACGCTCACCCTAACCCTCAACCTCACCATAAAAATCACCCTAACCCTAACCCTCACCATTACCCTCACCCTAGCCCTAACCCTCATACTAACCCTAAACCTCACCATAATCCTAACCCTCAACCTAACCCTTAATCTCAACATAACACTAAGCCTAAACCTAACATGAAAACTCACAGTAACCGTAAACCTCACCCTAAAACTAACCCTCACACTAACCCTAACCCTCACCCTAACCCTAACGATACCCCTCACCCTAACCCTCACTCTGACCCTAAACCCAACCCTAACCCTCACCCTCACCATCATCCTAACACTCACCCAACCCTAACCCTCACCCAAACCCTAACCCTCATACTCTCCCTCACCCTCACCGTCACTCTAACTCTCATCCTCATCCTCACCCTAACCCTCACCCTAATCCTAACCCTATCAGTCATCCTCACCCTCACCCTCACCCTCAGCCTAACTCTAAACCTAACAATACTCCTAAACCTATACCTCACCCAAACCCTCAACTTAACCCTAAACCTAACCCTGACCTTCACCCTAACCCTAAACCTCACTGACAAGCTTGTATTCACCATAACCCTAATCCTAACCCTAACCCTCACCCTAACCCTAATGCTCACCCTAACACTCACTCTTACCCTCACCCTAACCCTCACCCTCACCCTAACCATGAACCTCACCCTATCCCTAACCCTATCCCTCACCCTAACCTTTAACTTTACCCTCACCCTAACCCTCACACTAACTCTAACCCTCAACTTAATCCTAACCCTAACCATCACCCTCACCCTCACCCTCACCCTAAGCCTCACTGTCACCCTCACGCTCAACCTCACCCTAAACCTAACCCTCACCCTAAACCTATCCCTCACCCTAACAATAAACCTCACCATCACCCTCACGCTCACCTCACCCTAACCCTAAACCTAACCCTAACCCTCAAGCTAAACCTACCCTAACCCTAATGTAACTCTAACCCTCACACTCACGCTAAACCTCACGCTAACCCTTACTCTCAGCATAAATCTAACCCTAACCCTAACGCTCGCACTGACTCTATCCCTTACCCTAACCCTAACCCTAACCATAACCTTCACCCTAACCCTCACCCTAACCCTCACCCTAACCCTAACCCTCATCCTAAACCTCACCCTAACCCTAACCCTATCCCTAACCCAAACGCTAACCCTAATGCTCAATCTAACTGTAACCATACCCCTCAAACTAACTCTCATTCTAAACTTAACCCTAACCCAAACTCTTACGTTAACACTAACCCTAACACTCAACCTAACCCTAATCCTCACCCACACCCTCAGCCTTATCCTCAGTCTAAACCTAACCCTAACCCGAACCCTAACCCTAACCCTAATCCTCACCCTCATCCTAACTCTAACCCTAACCTTCACTCTCACCCTCACTCCCACCCTCACCATAACCCTAACCCGAACCCTAAACTGAAACCTCACCCTAACCCTCATACTAACCTTCTCCCTAACCCTAACCCTAACCCTTACCGTAACCCTAAACCTCATCCTAAACCTAACCCTAACCCTAAACCTATCCCTAACCCTAACGCTAACCCTAACGCTCACACTAACCATAACTGTACCCCCCATCTAACCCTCATCCTAAACTTAAGCCTAACCCAAAAGCTCACGCTAACCGTAACCCTAAAACTCACCCTAACTCTAATCCTCACCCACACCCTCACCATAACACTCAGCCTAACCCTCAGCCTAAGCCTAAACCTAACCCTAACACTCACACTCACCCTCACACTCACACTAAACCTAAGCCTCACCATCACCCTCAACCTCACCCTTACTGAAAACCTAACCCTCACATTAACCCTAACACTCACCCTAATGCTAAGCCTCAACCTAACCATTACACTCACCCTAACACTAAGTGTAAACCTAAAACTTAATCTCACAATAACCGTCACCCTAAACATCACCCTATCCCTAACCCTAACCCTAACCCTCACCCTCACCCTAACCCTCACACTCACCCTCACCCTAACCCTAAGTCTAAGCCTCACCCTCACCCTCAACCTCACCCTAAACCTAACGCAAAACCGCAAACCATCCCTAAAACTCACCCTAAACATCACCCTCACCCTAACCCTCACCCTAATCCTCACCAGAAACCTAACCCTCATCATAACGCTAATCCTCACCCTCACCCTTACCCTAACCCTCACCCTAACCCTAACCCTCACCCTCATCTAACCCTAACCCTAACTCAAACAATAAATCTCACCCTAATCCTAAACCTCACCCTCACCCTAAACATAACCCTAACCCTCACTCTCACCCTCACCCTCAGCTTAAACCTAAGCCTAACAATAACCCGAACCCTAACCCTCACACTCTCCCTCACCCTAAACCTAACCCTAACACTAATCCTAACCCTCTCACTCTCTCTCACACTCACCCTAACCCTAACCTAAACCCTCAACCTAAACATCACCCTAAACATAACCCTCACCCTAACCCTTAGACTAACCCGCACCCTAAACCTAACCCTCACCCTCACCCTCAGTCTCACCTTAAACCTAATCCTAACCCTAACCCTCACCCTCACGCTCAACCTAACCCTATCACTAACGCTAACCCTCACCCTAACCCTAACCTCCAACCTAACCTTAACCCTAAACTTAACGCTAACCCTCACCCAAACCCTAACACTCACCCGAACAATAACCTCACCCTAACCCCAACCCTAATGCTCACCATAACACTAAACCTCAAGCTCATAGTCACCCTCAGCCTAACCCTAAACCTAACCCTAACCCTATCCCTAAACCTCACACTCACCCTCACCCTAAACCTAACCCTAAGTGTCAACCTCACCCTAAACCTAACCAAACCCTCAACTGACCCTCACCCTCACCCTCACCCTAACCCTCACCCTCACCCTAAACATCACCCTAACCCTAACCATCACCCTTAACCTCACCCAAGCCCTAAACCTCATACTAACCCTAAACCTCACCCTAAACCTGACCCTCAACATAACCCTTACCCTCAAGCTAAAACTAAGCCTACACCTAACATGAACCCTCACAGTAACCCTAACCCTCACCCGAACCCTAACCCTCAAACTATCCCTAACCCTCACCCGAACCCTAACCCTAAACCTCACCCTAACCCTAACCATCACATTCACTCTCACCCTGAGCCTAACCCTCAGCCTAATCCTAACACTAAACCTAACCCTCACAGTCAACCTCACCCTAACCCTAACTCTAAGCCTCACCCTCACCCTCAACCTCACCCTAAACCTAACGCAAACCCTCAAACCAACCCTCACACTCACCCTAAACATCACCCTAACCCTAACCCTCACCCTAACGCTATTCCTCACCCTCAACCTAACCCTAACCCTCACCCTAACCCTAAACCTCACCCTCATTTAACCCTCACCCTAAATCAAACCCTAACCCTCACCCTAACCCTAAACCTCACCCTCACCCTAAACCTAACCCTAATGCTCACACTCAACATAACCCTAACCCTCACACTCACCCTCACCCTCAGCTTAAACCTAAGCCTAACAATCACACTAACCCTAAACCTCACACTCACCCTCACCATAAACCTAACCCTAAACCTAATCCTAACCCTCTCACTGACCCTCACACTCACCCTAACCCTAACCCAAACCCTCAACCTAAACATCACCCTAAACCTAACCCTCACCCTAACTATAACCCTCACCCTCAGCCTCACCCACAGGCTCAACCTAAACGCAATCCTAAACCTAACCCTCACCCTCACCCTCAACCTAACCCTCACCCTAAACCTAACCCTCACCCTAACCCTAACCCTCACGCTCACAGTCACCCTCAGCCTAACCCTAAACCTAAGCCTAACCCTATCCCTAATCCTCACATTCACCGTCACCTTAAACCTAACCCTAAGTCTCACCCTCACCCTCAACCTCACCCTAACCCTAACCCAAACCCACAACTGAACCCTCACCCTCACCCTCATCCTAACCCTCACCCTCACCATAAACATCACCCTAACCCTATTCCTCACCATTACCCTCACCCTCACCCTAACCCTCACACTAACCCAAAACCTCAACCTAACCTAACCAAAACACTCACACTATACCTCACCCTAACCCTAATGCTAACCCTAACAGTCACCCTCATCCTAACCCTCACCCTAAACCTGAACCTCACTCTAACCCTAACCCTAACCCACAATCTCACCCTAAACCTCACCCTAACCCTAACCCTCAACCTAATCCTTACCCTCACCCTAACCCTCACCATAAACCCAACCCTAAACTAACCATAAACCTCACCCTAACCCTCACCCTCATCCTAACCCTAATCCAAACCCTAACCCTCAGCCTAAACCTCACCCTAACCATAACCTTAACCTTCACACTAAACCTAACCCTCACCCTAAACTTAACCCTACCCCTCACCCTAACCATAACCCTCATGCTCACCCTAAACCTAACCCTAACCCAATCCCACACCCTCACCCTCACCCTCATCCTCACCTTCACCCTAAACCTAATCCTAACAATAACCCTAATCGTAAAACTAACCCTCACCTTAATCCTAACCCTCAAGCTAACCCTCATCCTCACCCTCAACCTCACCTTAACCCTCAGCCTAACCCTAACCCTCACCCTCACCCTCAACTTAACACTAAAGCTAACCCTAAACCTGACACTAACAGTAACCCTAACCCTAACTCTCACCCGAACCGTCACTCTAACATTAACCTTATCCTAACCCTAACCCTCACATTAACCCTAATGCTCACCCTAACTTAACAGTATCCCTCACCCAAACCCTCATCCTATCTCTAACCCTAACCCTAAACCTCACCCTCACCTAACCCTAAATCTCAACCTTACCCTAACACTCAACATCACCTGAACCCCCACCCTAAACCTAACACGCACCTATACCCTATCCCTAAAGCTCACCCTCACCCTCACCCTCACGTAATCCTCACCCTAACCCTAACCATTATCTAACAAAGGCCCTCACCCTCAACCTCACCCTATCCTTCACCCTAACCCTCACCTTCACCCCAGCCCTCACCCTAAACGTAACCCTACCCGTAAACCTCACCCACACTCTCACCTTCATGCTCAGCCTTACCCTAACCCTAACCCCTAATCCTAACCCTAAACATCAACCCCATCATAACCCTCACCATAAACCTTACCGCCACCCTCACCCTAAGCCTAACCATAACGCTCTCACTAAACCTAACCCTCACCCTAAATCTAACCCTACCCCTCACCCCAAACATCAACCTAAACCTAACCCTAACCCTCACCCTAATGCTAACCCTAACCCTCAACCTAGCCCTCATCCTAATCCTAACCATCATCCTAAACCTCACCCTTACACCATCCACAAACTAACCCTAACCCTAACCCTCACCCTAAGCCTAACCCTCACCCTAACACTAACCCGCACCCTATCACTCACCCTAAACCTAACCCTAAACCTCCCCGTCACCCTAACCCTAAACCTAACCCTAACCCTCACCCTAACCCTCACCCTAACACTAAACCTAACCCTAACCCTCACCTTTACCTTAACCCTCACCCTAAACCTTAACCTCATCCTCACTCTAAACCTCACACTAAACCTAACCCTCACCCTAACTCTAACCCTAACCGTCACCCTCACCCTCACCCTCACGCTAACCCAAACCCTAACCCTCTCCCTCACCCTCACCCAAACCCTACTAACAACTCTAACACTCACTCTAACCCTCACGCTATTACTTAAACACACCATAAACCTAAACATAACCCTAACCCTCACCCTCACCATAAACCTCACCCTAACCCTAACAGTAACCCAAACACATAACCCTTAACCTAACCGTAAACTGAGCCAGAACCCTCATCCGAAACCTTAACCCTAAACCTAAACCAAACCCTCAAGCTAACAGTCACCCTAAACCTAACCCTATCCCTAACCCTAACCCTCACCCTAACCCGCACCCTAAACCATATCCTCACCCTCACCCTAACCCTAAACCTAACGCTAACCCTCACAATAAATCTAAACTCACCCTAAACCTAAACTTATCCCTCACCCTAACCATCATCCTAACCCTAAACCAAACCCAAAACCTCTCCCTAAACCTAATCCTAACCCTAACTCTCACCTTCACCCTCACCCTCAGCCTAACCCTAACCCTCACACTAACCCTAAACGTCAAGCTAACCCTCAACCTAATCCTCACACTAACCCTAACCCTAACCCTTACACTAACCCTAATACTAAACCTCAACAAAACCCTCAATAACCCTAAACCTAGACCTTACCTTAAAACTTACCCTCACCCTAAACCTAACCCTCACCCTCACCCTAACCCTAACCCTCACCCTAAACCTAACCCTCACTCTAAACCTTACCCTCACCCTAATACTAAGCCTAAACCTAACACCAACACTCACACTAACCCTACCCTTCAGCCTAAACCTAACCTTCAACCTAAACCTAAACCTAACCCTAATCCTCACCCTCACCTTATCCCTCACACTAACCCTTTTCCTAAACCTAACTCTAACCCTCACCCTAACGCTAACCCTCTCCCTTTCCGTAACCCTCACCCTCACCAAACACCTCACCCATACCCTTACCTTACCCTCACCCTAACCCTCACACTAACCCAAAACCTCACCCTAAACTAACCAAAACACTCACACTAAACCACACCCTAACACTAATGCTAACCCTAACACTCACCCTCACCCTAAACCTCACCCTAAACCTTCACCTCAACTTAACACTAACCCTAAACCTCAACCTCAACCTAAACCTGACCCTAAGCCTAACCCTCACCCTAACCCTTACCCTCACCCTAACCCTAAACCTAATCTAACCCTTAACCTCACCCTAACCCTCACTCTCACCCTAACCCTAATCTAAAACTTAACCCTCAACGTAACCTAATCCTAACCCTAACCCTAACCTTCACACTAACCCTAACCCTCACCCTAACCTTAACCCTACCCCTCACCCTAAACCTCATCCTAACCCTAACCCTAAACCTAACCCTAACCATAAACCTCACACTAACCCTAACCCTCATCCTCAACATAACCATAAACCTAACCCTAAACCTAAAAATAACCCTAACCCTAACCCTTATCCTAACCCTCACCTTCACCCTCACCCTAACCCTAACCTTCACCCTTAACCTAACCCTCAACCTCACCATAACCCTAAACCTAACCCTAAAACTTACGCTCACCCTAACCCTAAAACTAGCCATTACACTATCCCTAATCCTCAGCCTAACCCTAACCCTCAACCTAACCCTATCCCTAACCCTAACCCTCACCCTCACCCTAGGCCTCACCCTAAACCTAATCCTAATCCTAACCCTCACCCTAAACCTAACCCTCACCCTATTCCCAACCCTCAATCTCACCCTCACCCTAACCCTAACCCCAAACCTAACACTCAGCCTAACCCTCACCCTTACTGTAAACCTAAACCTAACCCTCACCCTAACCCACAAGCTTACCATAATCCTCACCATAACTCTAACCCTCACACTTAACATTACTCTCACCCTCAACCTAACCCTCACCCTAAACCTAACCCTCACACTAACCTTACTCTAACCCTAACACTAACCCTCACCCTAACCATAATGCTAACCCTAACACTCACCCTGACCCTAACCTTCACCCTAACCCGAAACCTCACCCTAAACCTAACCCTAACCCTAACCCTCAACCTAACCTTTACCCTCAACCTAACACTAACACTAACCCTCACACTAACAATAAACCTCACCCTAACTCTAACCTCACCCTAACCCTAATCCTCACCCTACCCCTAACCCTAACCCTCACCCTCACCCTAAACTTTAACCTTACCCTCACCCTAACCCTCACACCAACCCTAACCCTAAGCCTAACAGTTTCCCTCTCCATCACGCTCACCCTCAGCCTAAATTTAAACCTAATCCTACTCTTAACCCTAACCCTCACCTTCACCCTCACACTAACCCTAACCCTAAACCTAACTCTAAGCATAACCCCCACACTCACACTCACCCTCACCCTAAGCCTCACTGTCACCCTCACGCACATCTGCACCCTAACCCAAAGCCTTACCATCACCCGAAACCTATCTCTCACCCTAACCATAAACCTCACAATCACCCTCACCCTCACCTCACCCTAACCATAAACCTAACCCTAACCCTCACCCTAAACCTCACCCTAACCCTAATGCTAACGTTAACCCTCACACTCACCGTAAACCTCATGCTAACCATTACTCTCACCGTAAATCTAACCCTAACCCTTACCCTCACCCTGACCCTAACCCTCACGTAAACCCTAACCCTAACCCTAATCCTAACCCGCATCCTAAACTTAACCCAAACCCTAAACCTATCCCTAACCCTAACGCTAAACCAAACGCTCACCCTCACCCTCACCCTAACCTAATCCTAACCCTAACCCTCACCCTAACCCTCACCCTTAACCTTAAACTAACCCTCATACTAACCATCACCCTAACTCTAACCCTCACCCTAACCTACCACTAAACCTCACCCTAACACTCACCCTCACCCTATCCCTATTCCTCACCCTAAACCTCACACTCTCACTCACCCCACCCCATTCCTAACCCTAAATCTCACCCTCACCCACACCCTAACCCTCACTCTCACCCTCACACTAACCCTAACCATAACCCACAACCTAACCCTAACGCTAAACCTAACCCTCACCCGAACCCTAAACCTAACCCTCACCCTCACACTCACCCTAACCCTAAACCTAAACCTAACCCTCACGCTAACTCTAACCCTAACCCTAATGGTAAACATAACCCTCACCCTCACCCTAACCCTCACCTTAAACCTTACCCTCACCCTAACCCTCATCTGAACCCTCACCCTAACCCTAACCCTAACCATCACCCTAACCCTAATCCTCAACCCCACCCTCACCCTAAGCCTAACCCTAAGACTAAGCCTAACCCTAACCCTACCCCTCAGCCTAATGCTCACCCTAACACTAATCCTAACCCTAATACTCACCCTATCCCTAACCCTAACCCTAACCCTCACCCTAACACTAACAATAATGCTAACCATAAACCTCACCAAAAATCTAACCCTCACTCTAACCCCTACCCTCCGCCTAACCCTAACACTCACCATCACCCTAACCCTCACACTAATCCTTACCCTCAACCTAACCCTAAACCTAACCCTCACACTAACCCTAACCCTCACCTAACCCTACACCTACCCCTCAGCCTAACCCCCATCCTACACCTAAACCTAACCCAAAACCTCACCCTAACCCTAAGCTTATCCTTACCCTAAACCTTCTCCTAACCCTAACACTCACCCTCAACCTCACCCTCTCCCTCACCCTAAACCTAACCCTCACCCTAACCCTCACCCTAACCCTAACCCTAAAACTCACACTCACCCTCACCCTCACCATCACCCTCAGCATAACACTAACCATAACCCTAATCCTAAACCTCACCCTCACCCTAACCGTCACCCTAATTCTTACCTTCACACTAATCCTAACCCTAATCCTAACCCCAACACTCACACTAAACTTAACCCTCACCCTAATCATAACCCTAACCTTACCCTAACCCTCACCCTAAACCTAACCCTATCCTAACCCTAACCTTCACCCTAACCCTCACCCTCATGCTAACCCTAACCCTAACACTCAACCTTACCCTAAACCTCACCCAAAGCCTTAACCTCATCCTCACCCTAAACCTCACACTAAACCTAATCCTCACCCTTGCTCTAAACCTAACCGTCACCCTCACCCTTAACCTCACACTAACACTAACACTAACCCTCACCCTAAACCTAAAATTCATCATAACCCTAACCCTAACCCTCACCCTCAAGCTCACCTTAACCCTAACCCTAACACTCACCCTAACCTTCACTCTAACCCTAATGCTAAATCTAACACTCACCCTAACCGCACACTATCACATACCAACACGATAAACCTAAACCTAATCCTAATCCTCACCCTCACCGTAACCCTCAACCTAACCCTAACCCTAACCCGAAACCCTCACCCTAACCCTCACCCTAAATCTAACACTAATCCTAACCCTAACCCTAACCCTAACGCTAACCCTTACCCTAACCCTCACCTAACCCTCAGCCTAACCCTAACACTAACCCTGAGCCTCACCCTAACCCTAACCTTCACCCTATACCTAAACCTCAGCCTAACCCTTACCCTCACCCTAACACTAAGCCTAACTCTAACACCAATGCTCCCAATAACCCTACCCTCAGCCTAAGCCTAACCCTCACCCTAAACCTAACCCTAACCCTAAACCTCACCATCACCTTAACCCTCACACTAACACTATTGCTAACCCTATCCCTCAACCTAACACTAACCCTCACCCTAAACTTCCTCCTAACACTAACCCTAACCCTAACACTAAGCCTCACCATAACCATAACCCTAAAACTAATCCTAAACTCCACCCTAACTCTAACCCTCACCCTAACCCTAACCCTAACGCTAAACCTCACCCTAACCCTTACCCTCACCTTAACCCTAACCAAAACCCTAACCCTCAACCTAACCCTAACCCTAACCCTTACCCTAACGGTCACACTAACCCTAATCCTCACCCTAACCCTAACCCTAACCCTCACCCTAAACTTCCTCCTAACACTAACCCTAACCCTAACCCTCACCCTTAACCTTAAACTAACCCTCATACTAACCATCACCGTAACTCTAACACTCACACTAACCTACCACTAAACCTCACCCTAACACTCACCCTCACCCTATACCTATTCCTCACCCTAACGCTCACACTCACACTCAGCCCCACCCTATTCCTAACCCTAAACCTCAACCTCACCCACACCCTAACCCTCACCCTCACCCTCACACTAACCCTAACCATAACCCATAACCTAACCCTAACACTAAACCTAACCCTACCCGAACCCTAAACCTAACCCTCACCCTCACACTCACCCTAACCCTAAACCTAAACCTAACACTCACGCTAACTCTTACCCTAACCCTAATGGTAAACATAACCCTCACCCTCACCCTAACCCTCACCTTAAACCTTACCCTCACCCTAACCCTCATCTGAACCCTCACCCTAACCCTAACCCTAACCATCACCCTAACCCTAATCCTCAACCCCACCCTCACCCTAAGCCTAACCCTAAGACTAAGCCTAACCCTAACCTTACCCTCAGCCTAATGCTTACCCTAACACTAATCCTAACCCTAATACTCACCCTATCCCTAACCCTAACCCTAACCCTCAACCTAACACTAACACTAATGCTAACCATAAACCTCACCAACAATCTAAACCTCACCCTAACCCCTACCCTCCGCCTAACCCTAACACTCACCATCACCCTAACCCTCACACTAATCCTTACCCTCAACCTAACCCTAAACCTAACCCTCACACTAACCCTAACCCTCACCTAACCCTACACCTACCCCTCAGCCTAACCCTCATCCTACACCTAAACCTAACCCAAAACCTCACCCTAACCCTAAGCTTAACCCTAACCCTAAACCTTCTCCTAACCCTAACACTCACCCTCAACCTCACCTTCTCCCTCACCCTAAACCTAACCCTCACCCTAACCCTCACCCTAACCCTAACCCTAAAACTCACACTCACCCTCACCCTCACCATCACCCTCAGCATAACACTAACCATAACCCTAATCCTAACCCTAAAGCTCACCCTCACACTAACCGTCACCCTAATTCTTACCTTCACACTAATCCTAACCCTAACCCTAACCCTAACACTCACACTAAACCTAACCCTCACCCTAATCATAACCCTACCCCTTTCCCTAACCCTCACCCTAAACCTAACCCTATCCCTAACCCTAACTCTCACACTAAACCTAACCCTCACCCTAACTGTAACCCTACCCCTTAACCTAACTGTCACCTTAACCCTAACCCTATACCTCACACTAAACCTCACATTCACCCTAAACCTGACCCTAACCCTAATGCTAACCCTAACCCTAACCCTCACCCTCAGCCTAACCCTCACCCTAAACCTCACACTAACCCTAATACCAACCTCCACCCTAACCCTAACGTTCACCCTAACCCTAACACTCACAGTCACCCTCACCCTCTCCGTAACCCTAAGCCTAACCCAAACCCTCACCCTAACCCTAATACTAACCTCCACCCTAACCCTAACGTTCAGCCTAAGCCTCACGCTCACACTCACCCTCTCCTTAACCCTAAGCCTAACCCTAACCGTCATCCTAACCCTCCCCTTAACACTAAACCTAAGCCTAACCCTCACTCTAATAGTAACCCTAAACCTCACCCTCACCCTAACTCTCACCCTTACTTTATGCTCACCCTAACCCTAACCCTCACATTAAACCTAATACTCACCCTAACCATAACCCTAACCCTACCCCTAACTCTTACCCTAACTTTAAGCCTAACCCTAACCCTCACCTAACCCTAACCCTAACCCTAACCCTAACCCTCACCTAACCCGGTAAGGGTTACTAAACCTCAACCTCATCCTAACCCTCACGATCACCTGAACCTGCACCCTCACCCTAACCCTCACCTAATCCTCACCCTAACCCTAACATTACCTAACCAAGACCCTCACCCTTACACTCACCTTCACCCTAACCCTCACCCTCACCCTAGCCCTCACCCTAACCGTAACCCTAACCCTAAAATTCACCCGCACCCTCATCCTCACCCTCAGCCTAACCCTAACACTATCCCTATTCCTATCCCTAACACTTGCCCTCACCCTAACCCTCACCATAACCCTTACCTCACCCTCACCCTAACCCTAACCGTAACCCTCACACTAAACCTAACCTCACCCTAAACCTAACCCTACCACTCACCATAACCCTCACACTAAACCTAACTCAAACCCTCACCCTAACCCTAAACCTCACACTCACCCAGGCCCTCACCATAACCCTTTCCCTCACCCTGAACCTCAACCTCATACCACCCTCCAATTAACCCTAACCATAACCCTCAAGCTAACCCTAACCCTAAAACTCACACTCACCCTCACCCTCACCATCACCCTCAGCGTATCACTAACCATAACCCTAATCCTAACCCTAAACCTCACCCTCACCCTAACCGTCACCCTAATTCTTACCTTCACACTAATCCTAACCCTAACCCTAACCCTAATAATTACACTAAACCTAACCCTCACCCTAACATAACCATACCCATTACCCTAACCCTCACCCTAACATAACCATACCCATTACCCTAACCCTCACCCTCACCCTATCCCTATCCCTAACCCTAACCCTATCCCTAACCCTCACCCTAACACTAACCCTAACCCTCACCCTTACCTCACAATAAGCCTTAACCTCATCCTCACCCTAAACCTCACGCTAAACCTAACCCTCAGCCTAACTCTAACCCTAACCGTCATCCTCACCCTTACCCTTACCCTCACGCTAACACTAACCCTAACCCTCACCCTAACCCTAAAATCCACCCTAACCCTAACCCTAACCCTCACCCTCAAGCTCACCGTAACCCTACCCATATCCCTCACCCTAAACTTCACTCTAACCCTAATGCTAACTCTAACACTCACCCTAATTCTCACACTATAACTTACCCACACGATAAACCTAAAACTAACCCTATCCGTCACCCTCACCTTAACCTTCTACCTAACCCTAACCCTAACCCTAATCCGAAAGTCTCACCCTAAACCTAACCATAACTTAACACTAATCCTAAACCTAAACCTCACCCTAACGCTAACCCTTACCCTAACCCTAACTCTAACTCTGACCTAAACCTCAGCCTAACCCTAACCCTAAACCTGACCCTCACCCTAACCCTAACCCTCACCCTAAACCTAACCCTCACTCTAACCCTTATCCTCACCCTAACACTAAGCCTAACCCTAACACCAACCCTCCCAGTAACCCTAACCCTCAGCCTAAGCCTAACCCTCACCCTAAACCTAACCCTAACCCTAACCCTCACCCTCACCTTAGCCCTCACACTAATCTTATCGCTAACCCATCCCTCACCCTAACACTAACCCTAACCCTAAACCTCACCCTAAGCCGAACCCTCACCTTAACCCTAACCAAAACTCTACCCCTCACACTATCCCTAAACCTACCCCTCACCCTAAACTTCCTCCTAACACTAACCCTAACCCTAACCCTAAACCTCACCCTAGCCCTATCCCTCACCTTCACCCTCACCCTAAACTGAACTGTAACCCTCACTCTAACCCTAACAATAACCCTAACCCTAAACCTAATCTTAACCCTCACCCTCACCCTAACACTAACCCTAACCTTAACCCTGACATTAAACCTAACCCTCACCCTAACCCTAACCTTCAACCTAACCCTTACCCTCACCATAACACTAAGGCTAACCCTAACTTGAACCCTCACAGTAACCCTAAACCTCCCCTAACCATAACCCTCACAGTAACCCTAACCCTCACCCTAACCATAACCCTACCCCTCACACTACCCCTCACTCTAACCCTAACATCAACCCTAAACCTCACCCTCACCGTCACCCTAACACTCACCCTAACCCTAACCCTCACCGCAACCCTAACCCTCACACTCTCCAAAAACCTCATCCTCACTCTAACACTCACCCTCACCCTAAACATAACCCTAACCCTAACCCTCACCATAACCGTAACCCTAAACCTCACACTAAGAGTAACCCTAACCCTCACCCTCACCCTTACCTTATCCTCACCATAACCCTAACACTCACCCTAACCCTAACCCTCACGGAAAACCTAACCCTCATACTTTCCAAAACCCTCATCCTAACTCTAACACTCACCCTCACCCTAAACATAACCCTAACCCTAACCCTCACCATAACCGTAACCCTAACCTTCACCCTAATCCTAACACTTAACCTCACCCTAACCCTCACTGTTACTGTAACCCTCACCCTCAACTTAACCCTCACCCATACACTAACCCTCACACTCACCCTCACCCTAACCCTCAGCCTCATTCTACACATCACCTAACCATAACCCTCACCCTAACCCTAATCCTCTCTCTCACCAGAACCCTAACACCCACCCTAACCCTCACCCTTCCCCTCACCCTAACCCTAACCCTTACCCTAAACCTCACCCTAGTCCTCACACTAACCCTAATTCTAACCCTAACCCTCAACCGAACCCTAAACCTCATCCTCACCCTAAACCTCACATTAACCCTAAACCTAATCCTCAATCTAATCCTCACCCTAACCCTAACCCGAAACCTTACCCTAACCCTCACCCTAACCCTAAACCTCACCCTTATCTTAACACTCACCCTCCGCCTAACCCTCACATTTACAATTACCATCACCCTCAACCTAATCCTCACCCTAAGCCTAACCCTCACCCTAGCCCTCACCCTAACACTAACCCTAACCCTAACCCTCACCCTCACGCTCACCCTCAGTGTAACACTAACCCTATCACTATTCCTAACCCTAAACCTCACCCTCACCCTAATCATCACTGTAATTCTTACCCTCACACTAATCCTAAACCTAACCCTAACCCTAACTCTCACACTAAACCTAACCCTCACCCTAACCATAACCCTACCCCTTATCATAACCCTCATCTTAACCCTAACCCTAACCCTCACCCCAACCCTCACCCTAAACCTCATCATCATCTTAAACCTGACCCTAACCATAATAATAAACATAACCCTCTCCCGACCCCTAACCCTCACCCTCACCCTAACCATCACCCTAACCCTCACCCTAATCCTAACCCTAAACCTCACCCTAACCCTAAGCATAACCGTAAACCTAACCCTCACCCTAACACTCACCCTTAACCTAACCCTCATCCTAACCCTAAAACTCACCCTAATCCTCACCCTAACGCTCACTCTCACACTCACCCTCACCCTAACCCTCACCCTAACCCTCACCCTAACCCTAATGCTAACTCTAAAACTCACCCTAACCCTCATGCTATCACTTACCCACACCCCAAACCTAAGCCTAACCTTAAACCTCACCCTCACATTAAACCTCACCCTAACCCTAAACCTAATCCTAACCCTCACCCTCACCCTATCCCTAACCCTAACCCTAACCCTCACCTACCCCTAATCCTAAACTTCAACTTCACCCTAACCCTAACCATTACCCGAACACTCACCCTAACCCTAACCCTCACCCACACCCTAACGCTAAAGCTCACCCTCACCCTAAACCTCACCTAATCCTGACCCTAACCCTAACCATTACCTAACCAAGACCCTCAGCCTAAATCTCAACTTCACCTTAACACTCACCCTCACCCTAGACCTCACCCTAACCATAAACATAACCCTAAATCTAAACCTTACCCTCACCCTCACGCTCACCTTCAGCCTAAACCTAACCCTATCCCTAATCCTAACCCTAACCCTCACCCTCTCCCTAACCCTCACCATAACCCTTACCCCCACGCTCACCCTCACCCTAAACGTAACCCTCACACTAAACCTAACCCTCATTCTAAACCTAACCCTACCCCTCACCCTAAACATAACCCTAACCCTAAACCTCACCCTCACACTAGCCCTCACCCTAACCCTAATTTTAACCCTAACCCTCATCCTCACCCTAAACCTCACACTAGCCGTAACCCAAATCGTCAGTCTAACCCTAACCCTAACCCTAACCCTAACCCTCAACCTCAAGCTAACCCTCACCTTTACTCTTACCGTCATTCTCATCCTAACCCTCACCCTAAACCTAAACTAATCCATCACTATAACCCTAACCCCCACCCTCACCATCACCCTCATCCTAACCCTATGCCTAAGCCTAACCCTAACCCTATCCCTCACCTTCACCCTAGCCCTCACCCTACCCCTAACCCTAACCCTAACCCTAACCCTCACCCTCACCCTAAGGCTAAACGTCACCCTAAGCCTAATCCTCTCCCCAACCATCACCCTCAACCTTACCCTAAGCCTAAGCCTAATCCTTATCCTAACCCTCACACTCACCCTCACCCTAAACCTAATCCTAAACCTAAACCTCAACCTAAAACTCACCCTAATCCTAACACTAACCCTAACACTAACACTAACCCTAACAGTCACCATAACCCTCACCCTCAACGTAACTCTAACTCTAAACCTCACCCACACCCTATCCCTAATCCTAACCTTATCCCTAAACCTCACACTAACCCTAACCCTAACTCACACCCTCACCCTCACCCAAACCGTAACTCTAACCCTAACACTAACATTAACACTAATACTAACCCTAAAACTAACCCTAACCCTAACGCTAACTTTCACACTCAGCCTCACCCTAATTGCAAATGTAACCCTAACCATAACACTTACAATGATCCTAACCCTGATCTTAACCATCACCCTCATCCTAACCCTAATCCTAACCCTAACCCTCACCCTAACCCTAACCCTGACCCTCACTGTAACCCTCACCATCATCTTAAGCCTCACCCTCACCCTAAACCTAACCCTCACCCTAACCCTTAACCTCACCCTAATCCTAACACTAAGCCTAAATTAAAACTCACAATAACCCTCACCCTCACCCTAACTGTAACCCAAAACCTAACGATCAACCTAACCCTCACCCTAACCTTAACCCTAAACCTAACCCTAAACCTCACATTAACCCTAACTCTCACCCTAACCTTAACCCTACCCCTCACCCTAACCCTCATGCTAACTCTAAACCTCAACCTTAGCAGAAACCTAACCATATCCCTAACCATAAACCTCACCTTAAGGCTAACTCCAACCCTAACCCTAACCTAACCCGTACCCTAACCCTAAGTCTAACCCTTTCCCTAAACTTAAACCCTACCTTCAATCTCCCTCAGCATAACCCTAAACCTAACCCTAACCCTCACCCTCACCCTAGCATTCACACTAAACCTAATCCTAACACTAACCCTCATCTTAATCCTCACCCTAACCCTAACCCTAACCATCACCCAAAACCTATTCCTCACCCCCACCCTACCCTTCAGCCTAAACCTAAACCTAAGCCTAACCCTAACCCTAAACCTCACCATCAACCTAGCCCTCACCCTAACCCTAATCCAAACGATAACCCTCAACCTAACCCTCACCCTAAATCTAACCCTAAACCTCACACTAAACCTAACCCTAACCCTCAACCTAACCCTAACCCTCATCCATACAGTAACTCTAACCCTAAACCTCACCCTAACACTAAACCTAACCGAACCCTAAACCTCACACTAAACCTAACCCTAAACTTAACCCTCAACCTAGCCCTCAACCTAACCCGAATCCTAACCCTATACCTCATCCTAACCATCACCCTAAACCTAACCCTAAACCTCATACTAAACCTAACCCTCAACCTAACCCTCAGCCTAACCCTAAGCCTAAGCCTAACCCTAACCCTGACCCTCACCCTCACCCTAGCCCTCACCCTAACCCTAATCCTAACCCTAACCCTAACCCTAAACCTCACCCTCACCCTAAGGCTAAACATCACCCTAAGCCTAATCCTCTCCCCAACCATCACCCTCAACCTTACCCTAAGCCTAAGCCTAATCCTTATCCTAACCCTCACACTCACCCTCACCCTAAACCTAATGCTAAACCTAAACCTAACACTAACTTCACAGTAACCCTCACCCTAACCCTAACTCTAACCCTAATCCTCACTCTCAACCTAACCCTAAACCTCACCCTCATCCTCATCTTAAACCTAAGCCTAACACTAATCCTCACACTCACCCTCCCCCTAACCCTAAGCTTAATCCCAGCCCTAACCCTAACCCTCACCCTAACCCTAACTCTAACCCTAAACCTCACCCTCACCCTAACCCTAAACCGCACCCTCACCCTCAGCTTAAACCTAAGCCTAACTCTAACCCTAACCCTAAACCTAACACTAACGCTAACCCTAACCCTCACACTAACACTAAATCTAAACCTAAACCTCAACCTCACCCTAACCCTAACCCTAACCCTAAACCTCACCCTAACCCTAAACCTCACCCTCACACTAACCCTAATCCTAATCCTAAACCTAACAATAACCCTAAACCTAACACTAACCCTCACCCCAAACATAAACCTCACCCTAATCCTAACCCTCACCCTAACACTTACCCTCAAGCTAACACTTAACCTCACCCTAACACTAACCCTCACACAAACCCTAACCCTCACCCTAACCCTAAACCTCACCCTAACCCTAACCCTAAACTTCACCCTCACCCTAGCACTCAACCTAACCCAAATTCTAACCCTAACCCTCAACCTCAACGTCATCCTCATTCTCACCGTAACCATAACCCTAACACTAACAATAACCCTAACCCTACCCCTAAACCTCACCCTAAACAAAACCCTCAACCTAACACTAAACCTCAACCTAACACTTACCTCACCCTAACACTAACCCTCACACTATCCCTAAATCTCAACATAACCCTAAACCTAAACCTATCCCTAATCCTAACCCTCACCCTAACTCTAATTCTAAACCTAAACCTAACCCTAACACAAACCCTCACCCTAACCCTCACCATAACCCTAACCTTAAACTTCACACTCACACTATCCCACACACTAACCCTAATCCTAAACCTAAACCTCACCCTAACCCTAACCCAATACCTCTTCCTTACCCTCACCCTAACCCTAACACTAACCCTAAACCTAACTCTCACCGTAAACCTCAACCTAACACTAATCTCTAAACCTAAACCTCAAACTCAAACTGATCCTAACCCTAAAACTAACCCTAAACCTCACCCTAACACTAACCCTAAACCTCACCCTCACCCTAGCCCTCACCCTAAACCTAATCCTAACCCTAACCCTCACCCTAACCCTAAACCTCAACGTCAACCTAACCCTCAGCCTAACCATAAGCCAAACCCTAAACCTAACCCTAACCCACACACTCAATCTCACCGTAACCCTAATCTTAACCATAACCCTAACAATAAACCTCACCCTAATCTTAAACCTAAAACTAACCCTAAACCTAACCCTCATCCTAACCCTCACCTGATCCCTAAATCTAACCCTAAACCTCACCTTCACCCTAACCCTAACTCTAACCCTAAACCTAACTCTAACCCTAACCCTTACCCTAAACCTCACTCTAACCCTAACCCTCAACCTCACCCTCACCATAACCCTAATCCTCACCCTAACCAAAACCTTCATTCTAACCCTAACCCTCACCCTAACCACAACCCTCACCCTAACCCTAACCCTCACCCTAACACTTACCCTCACACTAACAATAACCCTAAATCTAGCACTAACACTCACAGCAACCCTAACTCTCACCCTAACCCTAAACCTCACCCTAAACCTAACCCTAAAACTCAGCCTCGCCCTAGCCCTCACCCTAACCCTAATTCTACTCCTAACCCTCAACCTAACCCTAACCCTCATCCTCGCCCTAAACCTCAAACTAACCCTAACAATAATGCTCAATCTAACCCTCACCCTCATCCTAACCCTCACCCTAACCCTTACCCTAACCCTCACCCTAAACCAAACCCTCATCCTTAGGGGAACACTGACCCTCAGCCTAAGCCTCACCTTTATTCTTACCGACACGCTCACCCTAATCCTCATTCTAACCCTAACCGTCATCCTAACACTTACCCTAACCCAGACCCAGTCCATCACCCTAACCATAACTCTCACCCTCACCCTCAACCTCAGCCTAAACCTAAGCCTAAGCCTAATATTAACCTTAACCCTCATCCTAACCCTCACCCTAACCCTAACCCTAACCATCACCCAAAACCTATTCCTCACCCCCAACCTCAACCTCAGCCTAACCCTAAGCCTAACCCTAACCCTCTCCCTCACCCTAGCCCTAATTATAACCCTCACACTCACCCTAACCTTAATCCTCATTCTCACCTTGAAACTCACATTAACCCTAACCCTAATCCTCAATTTAACCCTCACCCTAACCATATCCCGAAACATTAGCCTAACCCTCACCTTAACCCTAACACTCACCCTTATCTTAACCCTCATCCTCAGCCTAACCCTAATCCTCATCCCTACCCTAAACCTCACACTAACCCTAACACTAATCCTCAATCTAACCCTCACCCTAACCATAACCCGAACCCTTACCCTAAACCTCACCCTAACACTAACCCTAACAGTAGCTCTAACTCTAAAACTAACCCTAAACCTAAACCTCATCCTATCCCTAAACCTAAACCTCACCCTCACCATCACCCTCTGCCTAACCCTCAGCCTAATGCTAACCCGAACCCTAACCCTCACACTCAACCGCACCCTCAACCTCACCATATCTCTAACCCTAAACCTCTCCCTAACCCTAACCCTAAACCTCAACCTAAACCTCACCCTCACCCTAACCCTAACACTAACCCTAACCCTAAACCTCACACTAACCATCCCCCCTAACCCTAACCCTAACAATAACACTAACCCTAACACTAACACTAACCCTAACCCTAACCCTAAACCTAACCATAACCCTCACCCTCAGCCTCACCCTCACCACAACTTAACCGTAACCATAACACTAAAAATCACCCTGCCCCTAACCCTAACCCTAACCCTAACCCTCAACTCACCCTCACCGTAACGCAAATCCTAAACCTAACCCTATCCCTAACACTAAACCTCACCCTAACCCTCACGCTAGCCCTCACCCTAAACCTAATCCTAACCTTAAACCTCATCCTAACACTCACCCTAACCCTAACCCTAATCCGAACCCTAACCTGAACCCTAACACTTACCCTCATGCTCGGCCTAAGCCTAAGCCTAAGCCTAATCCTACCCCTAATCCTAACCCTCACCCTAACCCAAACCCTAACACTACCCCTAATTCTAACCCTAAATCTCACCCTCACCATAACCCTAACTCAAACCCTAACGCTAAACTGAACCTCATCCTAACCCTTACCCGAACTCTCAACCTCACACTAACCATAAACCTCACCCTAATCCTAACTCTCACCCTAAAACTTAACCTCACCCTAACACTAACGGCAATGCTAACACTAACGATCACACTAACCCAAACATCACCCTAACCCTAAACCTCACCCTAATACTAACCCTAACCCTCAACCTCACCCTAGCCCTCACCCGGACCCTAACACTCATCCTCACCCTAAACCTCACACTAACCCTTACTCTAATACTCAATCTAACTCTCACCCTCAACCTAACCCTAATCCTAACCCTCACCCTTACCATAACCCTCACCCTCAGCCTAATCCTCACCTTTACCCTTAGCATCACACCCACCCTAACCCTCACCCTAACCCTCACCCTAAACTTAACCCTCACTCTAATCCTAACTCAACCGCTAAACCTCACCCTCACCTTAATCCTAATTCCAACCCTAACACTAACACTAAACCTTACCCTAACGCTAAACCTAACCCTCACCTTCCCCCTAACCATAACCCTGACCCTAAACCTAACCCTCACACTAACACTTACCCTCACCCTAACCCTAACCCTAACCCTCACACTAATCCAAACCCTCACCCTAATCCTAAACCTCACCTTAACCCTAACTCTAACCCTCACCCTCACCCTAGCCCTCACCCTAACGCTAATTCTAACCCTCACCCTCACCATAACCCTAACCCTCATCCTCACCATAAACCTCACACTAACCCTAACCCTTACCCTAATCCTCAATCTAACCCTAAACCTAAATCTAACACTAACCCTTACCCTAACACTAAACCTAACCATAACCCTCAACATTATCTTAACCCTCACCCTCAGCCTAAACCTCACCTTTACACTTAACATCATCCTCACCCTAAACCTCACCCTAAACCTAAACCTCATCCTAACACTCACCATAACCGTAAACTTAACCATCACACTAACCCTAACCCTCACCCTCAACCTCACAGTCACCCTAACCCTAAGCCTAAGCTTAAACCTTACCCTAAACCTCACCTTCACCCTAGCACTCACCCTAACCCTAATCCTAACCCTAACCCTCATCCTAACCCTCACCCTAACCCTAACCCTAACCATAACCCTAAACCTAATCCTCACCCCAAACCTCACGCTCAACCTAACCCTAAGCCTAAGCTTAACCCTAACCCTAACCCTCACACTCACCCTCACCCTAAACCTAATGCTAACTCTAAACCTAACCCCAATCCTAAACCTCAACCTAACCTGCAACCTAACCTTAACCCTAATACTAACCCAGCCCTAACCCTAACCCTGGACATAAATCTCCCCCAAACCCTAAATGTAAACCTAAAACTAACCCTCACCCTAACCCAAATCCTAACCCTAACCCTCAACCTAACCCTAACCCTCCCCCTCACTGTAAATCTAACACTCATCTTAACCCTCACCCAAACCATAACCCTAACCCTAAACCTCACCCAAACACTAACATTAACCCTCACCCTCACCCTAGCCCTCACCATAACACTAATCCTAACCCTAATCCTCATCCTAACCCTCACCCTAATCCTAACCCTAACCCTCACCCTAATCCTAAGCCTAACCCGAACCCTAATTCTCACCCAGACTCTAACTTTAACTCTACCACTAACCCTAACCTTAACCCTCATCCTCAGCCTCACCCTAAACCTAACCCAAACAATAACTCTCACACTAACCCTAACCCTAAGTCTCACCCTAACCCTATCACTAAAAACCTCACCCTAAAACTAACACTAACCCTCAACCTCACCCTCTCAGTAACCGTAACCCTAACCCTAACCCTAACAATAACCCTAACCCTAACCCTACTCCTAACTCTCACCCTCACCCTAAACCTAATCCTCACCCTTACCATAACACTAACCCTCATCCTAGCCCTCACCCTAAACCTAAACCTCACCTTAACACTAACCCTAACCCTCACCCTCACCCTAGCCCTCATCCTAACCCTAATCCTAACCCTAATCCTCATCCTAAACCTCACCCTAACCCTAACCCTAAACCTCACCCTAATCCTAAGCCTAACTCTAAACCTCAACCTAACCCTAACCCTCAGCTCAACTTAACCCTAACCCTAACCCTAACCTTAACCCTAAACATAACCTGAACACTAACTCTCACCCTAATCCTAACCCTAAACCTCACCCTAAAACTAAAACTCACCCTCAGTGTAACCCTAAGCCTAACCCTAAACCTTACGCTAACCATCACACTCACCCTAAACCTTACTGTAATCCTATTCCTAACCCTAACACTAACCCTCACACTCAGCCTCAAATTAACCCTAACACTTACCCTAAAACTCACCCACAACCTGACCGTAAACTTAACCCTAACCATTAACCTCACCTTAACCCTCACCCTAAACGTAACCCTCACCCTAGCCCTCACCCTAACCCTAATCCTAACCCTACCCTGAATCTAACCCTCACCATAACCCTAACACTAACTCTCACCCTAAACCTAACCCTCACACTCAGCCTAACCCTAAGCCTAACCCTAAGCATAACTCTAAACCTAAACCTAACCCTCACACTCACCCGCACACTCACCCTAACTCTAAACTTAACCCTAACCCTAACCCATACCCTAACGCTCCCCCTAACTCTATATCTAACCCTAAACCTCACCCTCACCCTAACCCAAACCCTAACCGTAACCCTAAACCCCACCCTAACCTTAACCCTAACCATCACCTAAACCTAATCCTCACCCGCACCCTCACACTCAGCCTAAACCTTAGCCTAAGCCTAACCCTAACCCTAATCCTCACACTCACCCTCACCTTAACCCTAATTCTAACCCTCACCCTAACCCTAAACCTCACCTGACCCTTACCATCACTCAAACCCTAACCCTCACACTATCCCTAATCCTCATCCTAAACCTAAAAAAACCCTTCACGCTAACCCTCACTCTAAACCTAACCCCAACCCTAAAACTCACCCTCACCGTCAACCTAACACTCACCTTAACCCTCAACCTTACCCTCACCCTAACCGTAACCCTAACCCTAAACCTCACATTAACCCTAACACTCACCCTAACCCTAACCCAAACCCTCACCCTAACCCTGAGGCTAACTCTAACCCTCACCATTACCAGAACCATAAACCTAACCATAAACCTCACCTTAAGGCTAACTCTAAACCTAAACCTAACCCTAACCCGCACCCTAACCCTAACCCTCATATTCACCCTCATCCTCAGCCTAACCCTAAGCCTAAACCTAACAATAAACCTAGCCTTCATACTCACCCTCATCCAAACCCTAAACCTAATCCTAACCCTATCACTAACCCTAACCCTCACCCTAAACCTCACCCTAACCCTAACCCTAACACTAACCCTAAACTTCATCATAACCCTCATCCTAACCCTAACTGTAACCCTAAACCTCAACTTCAACCTAACCCTAAATCTAACCCTAACCATAACCCTAAATCTCACACTAATCCTAACCCTAAACATTACCCTCACCCTAACCCTCACCATAACCGTATCCCTAACCCTAACCCTAACAATAAACCTAACCCTAACCCTAAACCTCACCCTAACCATAACACTCACCCTAACCCTAAACCTCACCCTAACACTTACCCTCACCTTAACACTAAACCGCGCACTAAACCTAAACCTCACCATAACCCTAAACCTCACCCTAACCCTAAACTTAACAGAACCCTCACCCTAACCCTAATTCTAACCCTAACACTCACGCTAACTCTAACCTTCATCCCCACCCTAACTCTCACCCTAACCCTAAACTTAACCCTAAACCTCACCCTAACCCTAACCCTCACCCTCAGCCTAAACCTAAACCTAACCCTAACCCACACACTCACCCTCACCCTAACCCTAATCCTAAACCTATCCCTAACCCTAACCCTACCCCTAAGTCTCACCCTAACCCTCAACCTAACCCTCACCCTAACCATAACTCTAACCCTAAACCTCACCCTAACCCTAAACCTAATTCTAACCCTAACCCAAACCCTAAACCACACCCTATCCATCACCCTAACCCTAATACTCACACCCACCCTCACACTCAGCCTAACCCTAAGCCTAAGCCTAACCCTAAACCTTACCCTCACAGTCACTCTCAACCTAAGCCTAATCCTAACCCAAACCCTAACCCTTAACCTCAACCTAACCCTCACCCTAACCTTAACCCTAACACTCACCCTAACCCTAACCCACGAACTAACCCTCCCCCTAAACCTAAATCTAACCCTAAACCTCACCCTCCCCCTAACCCTAATCCTAACCCTATCCCTAACCCTCACCCTAAACCTAACCTTCACCGTCACCCTCACCTTCACCTTCACCGTAACTCTAACCATTACCCTAACAATAACACTAATCCTAAAGCTAAACCTAAACCTAACCCTAACCCTAACCCTAATCCTAACCCTAACACTCAGCCTAACCCTAACCCTCACCCTCACCATAACTCTAACCCTCATCCAAACCCTCACCCTAACCCTAACCCTAACCCTAAACCTCAGCCTAACACTAAACCTAACTGTAACCCTCACCCTAACCCTAAACTTAACCCGAACCCTATCTCTCACCCTAAACGTAACCTTAAACCTCAATCTAACCCTAACCCTACACCTCATCCTCAACCTCAGCCTAACCCTAAGCCTAAGCCTAACCCTAACCCTCACACTCACCCTATCCCTTACCCTAATCCTAATCCTAACCCTAAGCCTAACCCTCACCCTCACTCTAACCTTCACCCTAACCCTAACTCGAACATTAACCCTAACCGTAAACCTCACAAACAGCCTCACCCTAACCCTAACTCTAACCATATAGCTCACCCTCACCCCAACCCTAACCCTAAACCTCACCCTAACCCTAACCCTAAACCTCACCCTCATCCTAATCCTCACCCTAACCCTAATCATAAACCTAACCCTCATCATAACCCTCACCATAACACTAACCCTAAACCTAACCCTCACCCTCACTTTAACCTTTACCCTAACGCTCACTCTAAACCTAAACTTAACCCGAACCCCAACTCTCACCCTAACCCTATGCCTAACCCTCACCCTAACCCTCACCTTCACCCTCACCCTCAGCCTCAGCCTAATCCTAAGCCTAACCCTAAACCTAACCCTCACCCTTACCATCACCCTCACCATAACTCTAACTCTAACCCTAACAATAACACTAATTCTAACCCTAAACCTAACCTTAACCCTAACCCTAACCCTAATCCTAAGACTCACCCTCACCCTACCCTAATCCTAACCAAACCCTCACACTAACCCTCACCCTCACTCTCATTGTAACCCTAACCTTCATCCAAAACCTCACCCTAACCCTAAACCTAACCCTAAACCAAAACAAAACCCTAACACACACACTCACCCTCGCCCTAACTCTAATCCTAACCCTAACCCTATAACCCTGAACGTCCCCCTAACTCTCACACTAACTCTAACGCTAACACTAACCCTAACCCCAACCCTCAACCTAACCCTCAACCTAACCCTAACTCTAACCCTAACCCTAACCCTCACCCTCACCTTCACTGTAACTGTAACAGTAACCCTAACCCTACAATAAACGTAACCTAAACCCTAACCCTCACCCTAACCATAACCCTCACCCTAATCAAAACCTCACCCTAACCCTAACCCTAAACCTAACCCTCACCCTCACCCTAGACCTCACCCTAATTCTAACCCTCAACCTCACCCTAACCCTAACCCTTACCTGAACCCTAAACCTAACCCTAACTCAAACCCTTATCTTAACCATCACCCTTAGCCTAAACCTCAGCCTTAACATTAACATAATCCTCACCCTAACCCTCACACTAACCCTAAACCTAATTCTAACCGTCAACCTAAGCATCACCCTAAACCTAACCCTCAACCTCAAACACACACTCAGACTAAGCCTAAGCCTAATACTAAGCCTTACCCTAACCCTCACCTTAGCCTTCACCGTAACACTAACCCTAACCCTAACCCACAAACGTTAGTTTGTGGTTAACCTTAACCTTAACCTTAATGTTAACCCTAACCTTAACCATCACCCTAGCCCTAATCCTCACCCCCACCCTTACCCTCAGCCTAACCCTAGGCCTAAGCCTAAACCTATCACTAACCCTAACACTCACCCTCACCTTAACACTAATCCTAACCCTAACCCTAATCCTAACCCTAAACCTCAACCTCAACCTCACCCTAACCCTAATCCTAATCCTAACCCTAAACCTCACCCTAACCCTAACACTCACCCTCAACTTCAACCTCACCGTAACTCTAAACCTAACCCTAATCCTAAACCTAACCCTAAAACTAACCCTAAACTTCTGCATAACCCTCACCATAACATTAAGCCTAACACTAAGCCTAACGTTAACCTTCGACCTAACCCTCCCTCTAACCCTAAATCTAACTATAAACCTCACCCTCACCCTTACCCTAAACCTCACCCTAACCCTAACCCTAACCCTCACCCTCACCCTCACCCTCATGGTAACTCTAACCCTAACCCTAACAATAACACTAATCATAACCCTAAACCTAACCCTAACCTTAACCCTAACCCTAATCCAAAAACTCACCCTCACCCTAACCCTCACCCTAATCCTAACCCTCACCCTCACCGTAACCCTAACCCTCACCCTCACCGTGACCGTAACCCTAATCGTAACCCTCACCCTAACCCTAACTCTAACCTTAAACCTCTTGCTAACACTAACCCTAACCCTCTCCCTCACCCTAGCCCTCACCCTAACCCTAATCTTAACCCTAATCCTCATCCTACCCCTCACCCTAACCCTAACCCTAACTCTCATCCTAACTCTAAACCTAACCCTAACCATCAACCTAATCCTAACACTCATCGTCACACTAAACGTAACCCGAACCCTAACACACACCCTAACCCTAATTCTAACCCTCACCCTAACCCTAAACCTCACCCTCAGCCTAAACCTAAGCCTAACCCTAACCCTAACACTAACCCTCACACTCACCCTAACACTTACCCTAATCCTAATCCTAACCCTAAGCCTAACCCTCGCCCTCAACCTAACCCTCAACCTAACGCTAACTCTAATGCTAACTCTAACCCTAACCCTCACCTCACCCTCACCCTTACCCCAATTCTATCCCTAAACCTCACCCTCACCCTAACCCTAAACCTCACCCTCACCCTAGCCCTCATCCTAACCCAAATCCTAACACTAACCCTCCTGCTAACCCTCACCCTAACACTAATCCTAACCCTAACCCTCACCCTCACCCTAAACCTAACCCTAACCCTCAACATAACCCCAACCGTCACCCTCACCGTAGACCTTACCCTAACTTACACCCTAAGCCTAAACTTACCCTGAACCCTAACTCTCACCCTAAACATAGCTCTAACACTCAACCTAACCCTAAGCCTCACCCTCACCCTCACCCTCAACCTAAACCTAAGCCTAACCCTAACCCTCACACTCACCCTAATGCTAACACTAATCCAAACCTGAATCCGAACCCTAACACGATCCCTCACCCGAACCCTCACCTTAACCCTAACCCTAACATTAAACCTAAACCTAACCCACACCCTCAGATTCACCCTAACCCTAACAATAAACGTCACCCTGACCCTCACCCTAACCCTAAACTTAAACCTAAACCTCACCCTAACCCTAAAACTCAACCTCACCCTCAGCCTAGCCCTCACCTTAACCCTAATCCTAACCCTAAACCTCATCCTAAACCTCCCCATAATCCTAAGCCTAACCCTCACCCTAACCCTAACTTTCTCACCCTCAACCTCACCCTCAGCCTAACCCTAAGCCTAAACCTAATCCTAACCCTCACCCTCAACTTCACCCTCAGCCTAAACCTAACTCTAACCCTAACCCTCGCCCTAACACTAACCCTCATCCTCACCATCACCCTAACTCTAATCTTAACCCTAACCCTAACCCTTACCTTCACACTCACCCTCACTTTAACCCTTATCCTAAACCTAACCCTATCACTAATCCTCACCCCCACAGTAAACCTCACCCTAACCCTTACCCTAACACTAACCCTAAACCTAATCCTAACCGTCACCCTAACCCTAACTCTACCCCTTAACCTCACCCTCACCCTAACTGTAACCCTAACCATAATCCTAAACCCTACCCTAAACCTAAACCTTACCCTAAAACATACCCTCACCCTAACACTAACACTAACCGTAACACTAACCCTCACACTAATGCTAACCATCACCTTAAACCTAAACCTCACCCTAACCCTAACTCTAACCCTCAACTTCAACTTAGCCATCACCCTAACCTTAACCCTCATCCTCACACTAAACCTCACACTAACCCTAACAATAATCCTCAATCTAACCCTGTCCCTCACATTAACAATAACCCGAAACCTCACCCTTACCTTAACCTTCACCCTCAGCCTAACCCTCACCTTTATTCTTATTGTCACCCTCATCCTAACCCTCACCCTAACCCTAAGCCTTATCCTAACCCTCACCCTAACCATAACCCTAACCATCACCCTAACCCTAACCCTAACCCTCACCCTCACCTTCAACCTCAGCCTAACCCTAAGTCTAAGCCTAAACCTATCCCTAAACCTCACACTCACCCTAGCCCTCACCCTAACCCTAATCCTAACCCTAACCCTCATCCTAACACTAAACATAACCATAAACTAAACCAGGACTCTAAACCTAATCCTCATCCTAATCCTCACCCTCACCCCCAGCCTAACCCTAAGCCTAAGCATAAGCCTAACCCTATCCCTAACCCTCACACTCACCCTCACCCTAACCCTAATCCTAACCCTAACCCTAACCCTAAACCTAAACCTCAACCTAACCCTCACCCTAAACCTAACCCTAACCCTAAACCTCACCCTTACCTTAGTCCTCACCCTAACCCTCACCCCAAACCTAAGCCTCACCCTCACCCAAACCCGAACCTTAACCCTCACCCTAACCCTACGCTTAACATTAACCCTAAACCTCACCCTAACCCTAACAATAACCCTCACAATCACCCTAGCCCTCACCCTAACCCTAATTGTAACCCTAAACCTCATCCTAACCCTCACCCTAACCCTAACCCTAACCCTCACCCTAACCCTAAACCTAATTCTAACCCCCAAACTAGACCTAACCCTGACACTCACCATAACCTTAACCCTAATCCTCAGCCTAAATCCAAACCTAACCCAAACAATAAACCTCACCCTAACCCTATCCCTAATCCTCACGCTCACCCTAGCCCTCATCCTAAACCTAATCCTAACCGGAACCCTCATGCTAACCCTCACCCTAACCCTAACACTAACCCTAACCTTAAACCAAGCCCTAATGCTATCCCTCACCCTATTCCTAAACTTAACCCTAACCCTAATCCTCACCCTCACATTAGCCCTCACACTAACCCTAATCCTAAACCTAACCCTCATCCTAACCCTCACCCTCACCCTAACCCTAACCCTCACCCTCACCCTCAGCCTAACCCTTAAGCCTAACCCTAACATTAACCGAACCCTAAAAATCACACTCATCCTCACGCAAACCTTAATCCTACACCTAACCCTATCCCTAACCCTGAACCTCACCCTAAAACTCACGCTAAATCTAACCCAAACACTAACCCTAACACTAACCCTCACACTAAGCCTCACCTTAACACAAACTCTAAGCCTAAACCTCACCCTCACCCTAACCCTAAACCTCACCCTCATGCTCAGCCTAAGCCTAAGCCTAAGCCAAAACGTAAACCTGACCCTCATTCTAACCCTAACCCTAACACTAACCCTAACTCTAAACCTAAAACTCACCCTCACCCTCACCCTCAGCCTGAACCTAAGGCAAACCCTAACCCTAACATTAACCCTCACACTCACACTAACCCTCACCCTAACCCTAACCCTAACACTAACCCTAACCCCCTAAGCCTCACCCTCAGCCTCACCCTAACCCTAATTATAACCCTAAACCTCACCCTCACCCTAACCCTAACCCTAAACCTAACCCTAACCCTAATCCTAAACCTCCCCCTAATACTCACCCTAACCCTAACACTAATCACTAACCCTAACTCTAACCCTAACCCTAACACTAAACCTCACCCTAACCCTAATCCTAACCCTCACCCAAACCCTAACCCTCACCCTCACCCTCACCGTCAGCCTAACCCTAAGCCTAACAATTACCCTAACCCTAACCCTCACACTAATCCTAACAATAACCCTAATGCTAATCCTAACCCTAACCCTATCCCTCACCCTCACCCTAACCCTAACCCTAACACTAAACCTAACCCTAACCCTCACCTTCCACCTCACCCTCAGCCTAACTTTAAGCCTAACCCTAAACCTAACCCTAACACACACACTCACCCTTACCCTAACCCTAATCCTCACCCTAACCCTAACCCTAACCCTAACCCTCCCCCTAACTCTCACCCTTACCCTAACCCTAACACTAAGCCTAAACCTAACCCTCACCCTAACCCTAACTCTAACCCTAAATCTCACCCTCTCCCTAAGCCTAACTCTAACCCTAAACCAAACCCTAAACCTCACCCTATCCCTAAACCTAACCCTAACCCTAACATTCACCCTAACCGTAACTCTAATCCTAAACCTCCCCCTCCCCCTAACCCTAACCCAAAGCCTGATGTAAACGTCACCCTAAACCTAAACCTTACCCTAACACTTACCCTCACCCTAACACTAACAGTAACAATAACCCTCCACTTAACCCTAACCATCACCCTTACCGTAACCCTAACCCTCATTCTCACCCTCACCCTAAACCTAACCCTAACCCGAAATCTCACCCTAACACTAACCCTAACGCTCACCCTCACCCTAGCCCTCACCATAACCCTATACCTAACCCTAACGCTCAAACTAAACCTAACCCTCAAGCTCAACGTAACCCTAACCCTAACCCTCACCCTAACCCTAAACTTAACCTGAACCCTAACTCTCACCCTAAACATAACCCTAACCCTCACTCAAAACCTAACCCTCACCCTCAACCTCACCCTCAGTGTAACCCTAAGCCGAACCCTAACCCTAACCCTAACCCTCACACTGAACCTAACCCTTACCCTAATCCTAATCCTAACCCTAACTCTAACCCTAAGCCTCAACCTCACCCTAAACCTAACCCTAAACCTCACCCTATGCCTAACCCTAAACCTCACCCTCAATCTAGCCCTCACCCTAACCCTAATCCTAACCCTAACCCGCATCCTAACCCTCAAACTAACGATAACCTGAACCATCACTCTAAATCTAATCCTCAACCCCACCCTCACCATCAGCCTAACCCTCAGCCAAAGACTAACCCTAACCCTAACCCTCACACTCACCCTCACCCTAACCCTAATCCTAACCCTAACCCTAACCCTTAACCTAAACCTCAATCTAACACTCACCCTAAGCCTAACCCTAACCCTCATGCTCACCTTAGTCCTCACCTTAACCCTCACCCCAAACCTAACCCTCACCCTCACCCAAACCCTACCCCTAACCCTCACACTCAACCTAACCCTACCCCTATCCCTAATCCTAAACCTCACCCAACCCTAACACAAACCCTCACAATCACCCTAACCCTAACCCTAACCCTACCTCTAAAATCCATCCTAACCCTAAACCTGACCCTCAACATCACGCTCACGCTCAGCCTTACCTTAACCTTAACCCTAACCCTAAACCTAAAAATAACCCTAAATATAAACCTAACCCTAAACCTCATCCTAACCGTAACTCTAACCCTAACCCAAACCTTCACCCTAACCCTAACACTGACCCTCACCCTAACCCTAAACCTCATCCTAACCCTAAACCTAACCCTCACCCTAGCATATATCCTAACCCTAATCCTAACACTAACACTCACACTAACCCTCACTCTAATCCTAAACTTCACACTCAGCCTCAGACTCAGCCTAACCCTAAGGCTAACACTAACTCTAACCCTCACACTCACCATCACCTTAACCCTAATCCTAACCCTAAGCCCAACCCTAAACCTAAATCTAACAGTAACACTAACCCTCAACATCAACCTAACCCTAAACCTAACACTCACCCTAGCACATATTTTAACCCTAACCCTAACCCTAACACTCACCCTAACGCTAATCCTCACCCTACCCCTACCCCTAACCCTCACACTAACCCTAAACCTCACCCTAACCCTCACCCTAACCCTAACTCTAAACCTAAGACTCACACTCTCCCTAAACCTAACCATAACCCTAAACCTCAAACTAACACTAACCCTAAACCTCACCCTCACCCTAAACCTCACCTTCACCCTAATCCTAAACCTCACCCTCACCCTAGTCCTCAGCCTAAACCTAACCCTAGCCCTAACACTCACCCTAACCATAATCCTCAACATAACCCTAACACTCACACTAACCCTAACCCTAACCCTCACCCTCACCCCCACCCTAACCCTAACCCTAACCCTCCCCCTCACCCTAAACCAAACCCTAAACCTAACCCTCACCCTAACCCTAAGCCTAACCCTAACCCTAATCCTAACCCTCATACTCACCCTCAACCTACACCTAATCCTAAACCTAAACCTAACCCTCACAGTAACCCTCAAACTAGCGCTCACACTAACCCTAATCCTAACACTAAAACTCATCCTAACCCTCACCCTAACCCTAAACCTAACCCTCACCCTAACCCTAACCCTAACCTTCACCCTCATGCTCGGGCCTAAGCCTAACCCTAAGCCTAAACTTAAGCCTAAACCTAACCTTCACACTAACCCTCAACCTAACACTAACACTAACACAAAAGCTAATTCTAACCCTAAACCTCACCCTCACCCTAACCCTAACTCTAACCCTAACCCTAAACATAAACCTAACCCTCACCCTAACCCTAGTCCTAACCCTAAACCTCATCCTAACCGTCACCCTAACCCTAACCCTAACCCTCACACTCATGCTCGGCCTAAGTCTAACCCTAAGCCTAAGCTTAAGCCTAAACCTAACCCTCACACTAACCCTCAACCTAACCCTAACCCTAACACAAAAGCTAATTCTAACCATAAACCTCACCCTCACCCTAACCCTAACACTAACCCTAACACTAAACATAAACCTAACCCTCAACCTAACACTAAACCTCACACTCAACAGTAAAACTAATCCTAAGCCTAACAGTAACCCTAACCCTAAACCTAACATTCCTTCTAAACATAACACTCACGCTAACACTAACCCTCACCCTAACACTTAAATTCACCCTAACACTAAATCTAACCCTAAAACTAGCACTCACACTAACCCTAACCCTCACCCTCAACCTAGCCCTCACCCTAAACCTAACCCTCATCCTCATCCTAAACCTCACACTAACCCTAAAACTAATCCTCAATATAAACCTCACTCTCAACTTAACCCTAACCCTAACCCACACCCTAACCCTAACCCTCACCCTTAACTTAATCCTCACTCTCATCCTAACTCTCACCTTTACCCTTACCTGCACCCTCACCCTAACCCTCACCCTAAGCCTAACCCTCATCCTAACCCTAACCCTGACCGTAACCCTAAGCCTAACCCTAAACCTAACCCTCACCCTCACCCTAGACATCATCCTAACCCTAATCCTAACCCTAAACCTATCCCTAACCCTCACCATCACCCTTAACCTAATCCTAAACAACCCCACCCTCACCCTCAGCCTAACCCTAAGCCTAAGCCTAATCCTAACCCTAACCCTCACACTCAGCCTCATCATAACCCTAATCCTAAACCCAACCCTAACACTAACCCTAAACCTCAATCTAAACCTGCCCCTAACCCTCCCCCTAACTCTAACTCTAACCCTAAACTTCACCCTCACCCTCACCCTAACCCTCACCCTAAACCTAAATCTAACCCTCACCCTCACCATAAGTCTAACCTTAACCCTAACAATAACACTAACCATAACCATCTCCCTAACCCTAACCGTAACCCTAAACCTCACTCTAACCCTAAACCAAACCCTCAACGTCAGCCTCACCCTAACCGTAAACTTAACCTTAACCATAACACTAACAATAACCCTAACCCTAAACCTAACCCTGAAACTAACCCTAACCCTAACCCTCACAGTCACCGTAACCTAACCCTAACCCTCACCCTCAGGTTAACGCTAAGCCTTAACCCTATCCCTAAACCTAACACAATCACTCACCCTAACATTAACCCTAATCCTAAACCTAACCCTAACCCTAACCCTCATCCTAACCCTCACCCTAACCCTAACACTAACACTAACCCTAACCCTAACACTCAACCTAACCCTAACTCTAACCCTAAACCTCACCCTCACCTTCACCCTAACCCTAATCCTAACCCTAAACCTCAACCTAACCCTAACCTTTACCCTCACCCTCACTGTAACTCTAAACCTAAACCTAACAGTGACACTAACCCTAACACTAACCCTCACCCTCACCCTCACCGTAACCCTAACCCTAAACCAAACCCTCACCCTAACCCTAATCTTAACCCTAACCTAAACCTCACCCTAACCCTAACCCTAACCGTCACCCTGAGCCTCAACCTCACCATAAACTTAAACCTAAACATAACACTAACAATAATCCTAACCCTAACCCTAATCTAACCCTCACTCTCACCCTAACCCTAACCGTAACCCTCACCCTCACCCTAACCCTCACCCTCACCTTAATCCTCACACTAACACTCACCCTAACCCTAAACTTAACGCTAACCCTAAACGTCACCCTAACGCTAACCATAACCCTCACCCTCACCCTAGCCCTCACCTTAGCCCTAATCCTAAAACAAAACCTCACCCTAACCCTCACCCTAACCCTTAAACTCTAACAATCACACTAATCCTAACCCTTAACCTCACCCTCAAGCTCGACCTAAACCTAAGACTAAGGCTAACCCTAACCCTAACTTTCACACTCACCCTCACCCTCATCCTCACAGTAACTCTAACCTTAACCCTAACAATAACACTAACCCTAACCTTAACCCTAATCCTAACCCTCACCCTGACAGTAAACCTCAACCTAAACCAAGCCCTCACCCTAACACTAACACTAACCCTAACCCTAAACCGCATCCTAACCCTAACCCTAAACCTCAAAATCACACTCACCCTCACAAAAACACTTATCATAATCCCAGGCCTAACCCTAAAACTCACCCTAACCCTAGCCCTCACCCTAACCCTAAACCTAACACTAACCCTAACCCTAACCCTCACCCTAACCCTAATTCTAAACCTAAACCTCACCCTCACCTTAACCCTAACATTAACCTTAACCCTAACCCTATAACTCACCCAAAACATAACCCCAAAACTTACCTTCAACCTAGCCCTCACCCAAACCCTAATCCTAACTCTAACCCTCATCCTAACCCTCACCCTAACCCTAAACATAACCATCACCCTAACCCTAACCCTCAGCCTCAACCTCACCCTCAGCCTAAATTTAACCCTAAACCTAAACCTAAACCTAACCCACACACTCACCCTCATCCTAATCCTAATCCTAATCCTGAACCTAAAAATAACCCTAACCCTAAACCTAACCCTTAAACTAATCATAACCCTCACCCTAACCCAAACCCTCACTCTAACACTTACCCTCACCTTAACAGTAACCCTCACACTAACACTGAAGCTCACAGTAACCCTAAACCTCTCCCTAACCTTAACCCTAACCCTAACCTAAACATCACCCTCGCCCTAGCCCTCACTTTAACCCTAATTCTAACCCTAACCCTCAACCTAAATCTATCCCTCAACCTCACCCTAAACCTCACACTAACCCTAACCCTAATCCTCAATCTAACCCTCACCCTAACCGTAACCCGAACCCTTATCCTAACCCTCACCCTAACCCTTACCCTCACCCTTATCTTAACCCTCACCCTCAGGCTAACCCTCACCTTTACCCTTACCATCACTCTCACCCTAACCCTCAACCTTAACCTAACCCTAACCAAAGCACTCACCCTAACCCTAACCCTAAACCTCACCCTCACCCTCAGATTTACACTAATCCTATCATTATTACTAACCCTAAACCTCACCCTCACCCTAGCAGTGATCCTAATTCTTACCCTCACACTAATCCTAACCCTAACCCTAAACCTAACTCTCACAATAAACCTAACCCTTACCCTAACCGTAACCCTACCTTTTACCCTAACCCTCACCTTAACCCTACCACTAACCCTCAACCTAACCCTCACCCAAAACCTCACTGTCACCCTAAATCTGACCTTAACCCTAATAACAACCCTAACCCTCACCCTCACCCTAACCCTCACCCTAAACCTCACCCTAAAACTCACCCTAATCATAACCCTAACCCTTAGTCTAACCCTCACCCTAACCCTAAGCATAACCCTCACCCTAACCCTCACCCAAACCCAAATCTTAACCCTAACCCTCACCCTCACCCTAAACCTCATCCTAACACTTACCCTCATCCTCACCCTAAACCTCACACTTAACCGAATCCCCACCGTAACTCTAAACCTAACCGTCACCCTCACCATCACCCTCACGCTAAGCCTAACCCTAACCCTCTCCCTAACACTAATGCTAAGTCTAACACTCACACTAACCCTCATGCTATCACTTATCCACACCACAAACCTAACCCTAACCTTAACCCTCACCCTCACCCTAAACCTCACCCTAACCCTAAACCTAATCCTAACCCTCACCCTCACTCTAACCCTAAAAATAACACTCACCTAACCCTAACCCTAACATTCTACCTCACCCGAACCCTCACCCTAACCCTAACGCTCACCCACACCCTAAACCTCAAGCTCACCCTTACCCTAACCCTCAACTAATCCTCACCCTAACCCTAACCATTACCTAACGAAAAGCCTAACCCTCACTCTCACCTTAACCATATCCCTAACCCTAAACCTCACCCTCACCCACACCCTCTAACTCAGCCTATCCCTAACCCTATCCCTAATCCTAACCCTAACCCTCACCCTCACCCTAACCCTCATCATAACCCTTAGCCTCACCCTCACTCTCACCCTAACCGTAACCCTCACACTAATCCTAACCCTCACACTAAACCTAAACCTACCCCTCACCCAAAACCTCACCATAAACTTAACCCTAACCCTAACCCTCACCCTCACGCTAGCCCTCAACCTAATACTAATTCTAACCCTAACCCTCACCCTAACCCTCATCCTCACCCTAAACCTCACACTAACCCTAACCCTAATCCCCAATCTAACCCTAACCCTAACCCTTACCCTAAACCTAACCCTAACCCTAACCCTAACCATCACCCTCACCGTAACAGTAACCCTAACCCTAACAATAACCCAACCCTAACGCTAACACTAACCCTAAACATAAACCTCACCCTAATGCTAACCCTCACCCTAAAACTAACCCTAATACTAACACTAACCGTCACACTAACCCTAACCATCACCTTAACCCTAAACCTCAACATAACCCTAAACCTAACCCTCACCCTCAACATAGCCCTCACACTAACCCTAATCATCATCCTCACCCTAAACTTCACACTAACCGTAACACTGATACTCAATCTAAACCTCGCCCTCACCATAACCCTAACCCTAATCCTCACCCTAACTCGCACCCTAACCCTAACCCTCACCTTTACCCTTACTGTCACCCTCACCCTAACCCTCACCCTACCCCTAACAATCATTCTAACCCTCACCCTAACCATCACGCTAACCCTAACCCTCAACCTCACACTCAGCCTCATTCTAAACCTAAGCCTAACCCTAACCCTAACTCTAACCCTCATCCTCACCCTACCCCTCACCCTAACCCTATTCCTAACCCTAACGCTAAAAATAACACTAACCATAACCCTAACCCTCTTTCTAACCCTAACCTTCACCCTAACCCTTACCCTCACCCTAACACTTACCTTAACCTAACAATAATCCTAACCCTAACCCTAACCCTCATTCTAACCCTAACCCTCACCCTAACCCTTACCCTCACCCTAATACTTACCTTACCCTAACAATAACCCTAACCCAAACACTAACCCTCACACTAACCCTAACCATCACCCTACCCTAACCCTAAACCTCATCCTAACCCTAACCCTAACCCTCACCCTCACCCTTACCCTCACCATAACTCTGACCCTAACCTTAACAATAACACTAATCTTAACCCTAAATCTAACCCTAATCCTAATCCTAACCCTAATACCCACCTTCAGCCTCACCCTAACCACAAACTTAACCTTAACCATAACACTAACAATAACCCTAACCCTTACCCTAACCCTAACATTAACCCTCACCTTAATCCTAACCCTAAGCCTAATCCTAACGCTATACCTCATCCTAACCCTCACCCTAACCCTCACCCTAAACCTCAACCTAACCCTAACCCTCACCCCCACACTCAGCCTAAACCTAAACCTAACCCTAATACTAACCCTCACACTCACACTCAAGCTAACCCTAAACATAAATCTAACCCGCTCCCTAAACATAACCCTCACCCTATACCTCACCCTAACCCTAACCCTAACACCAATCCTAACATTAACCCTCACAATAACCCTAACTCTAACCCTAAAACTTACCCTCACCCTCACCTTAACCCTGACCGTCAACCTCAGCCTAAACCTAAGCCTGACCCTAACCCTAACCCTCACACTCACACTCACCCTCACACTAACACTAATCCTAATCCCAGCCCTAACCCGAACCATCACCCTAACCCTAACCCTCACAATAATCCTAAACCTAACACTAACCCTAACGCTAAACCTCACCCTAACCGTAACTCTAAACCTAAACCTCACCCTCAACTTAACCCTAAGCCTAACCCTAACCCTAAACCTAAACCTCACCCTAAACATAACCCTAAACCTCACCTTCACCCTAGCCCTCACCCAAACCCTAATCCTAACTCTAACACTCATCCAAACCATCACCCTAACCCTAACCCTAACCATCACCCTAACCCTAGCCCTCAGCCTCCCCCTCACCCTCAGCCTAACCTTAAGCCTAAACCTAAACCTAAACCTAAACCACACTCACCCTCACCCTATCCCTAATCCTAATCCTAATTCTAACCCTAACAATAACCCTAACCCTAAAGCTAACTCTCACCTTAAATATAACCCTCACCCTAACCTAAACCCTCACCCTAACACTTACCCTGACCCTAACACTAACCCTAACCATCACCCTAATGTTCACACTAACCCTAACCCTCACAGTAACCCTAAACCTCATCTGAACCTTAACCCTAACCCTAACTTAAACCTCACCCTCATCCTAGCCCTCACCCTAACCCTAATTCTAACCCTAAGACTCACCCTCAACCTCACCCTAAACCTCACACTAACCCTAACCCTAATCCTCAATCTTACCCTCACCCTAACTGTAACCCGAAACCTTAACCTAACACTCACCCTAACCCTAACTCTCACCCTTATCTTAACCCTCACCCTCAGCCTAACCCTCACCTTTACCCTTACCATCACTCTCACCCTAACCCTCAACCTTACCCTAACCCTCACCCAAGCCCTCACCCTAACCCTAACCCTAAACCTCACCCTCACCCTCAGATTTACACTAATCCTATCACTATTCCTAACCCTAAACGTCACCCTCACCCTAACAGTCAGCTAATTCTTACCCTCACACTAATCCTAATCCTAACCCTAACTGTCACACTAAACCTAACCCTCACCCTAACCGTAACCCTAAACCTTACCCTAAACCTTATCTTAACCCTAACTCTAACCCTCACCCTAACCCTCACCCAAAACCTCACCGTCACCGTAAATCTGACCCTAACCCTAATAACAACCCTAACCCTCACCCGAACCCTCACCCTTACCCTCACCCTAACCCTCACCCTAACACTCACTCTAATCATAACCCTAACCCTCAGCCTAACACTCACCCTAACCCAAACCTTAACCCTAAGCCTCAACCTCACCCTAACCCTCATCCTAACACTTAACCTCATCCTCACCCTAAACCTCACACTTAACCGAATCCTCACCGTAACTCTAAACCTAACCGTCACCCTCACTGTCACCCTCACACTAAGCCTAACCCTAACCCTCACCCTAACCCTAAAACTCACCCTAATCCTCACCATAATTCTAATGCTAAGTCTAACACTCACCCTAACCCTCATGCTATCACTTTTCCACAGAACAAACCTAACCCTAACCTTAACCCTCACCCTCACCCTAACCCTAATCCTAACCCTAACCCTCATCCTAACCCTCACCCTAATCCTAAGGTTAACCATCACCCTAAGCCTAATCCTCACACCCACCCTCACCCTCAGACTAACCCTAAGCCTAAGCCTAATCCTAACCCTAACCCTCACACTCACCCTCACCCTAAACCTAATCCTAACCCAAAACCTAACCCTAACCCTAAACCTCAACCTTACCCTCACCCTAAACCTAACGTTAACCCTAACACTAACCCTAACCCTAACACTCAGCCTTACCCTCCCCCTCAACTTAACTTTAACCCTAAACCTCTCCCTCACCCTATCCCTAATCCTAACCCTAACTCTAAACCTCACCCTAACCCTAACCCTAACCCTCCCCCTCCCCCTCACCCAAACCGTAAATCTAACCCTAACCCTAACATTAACACTAATCCTAACCCTAATACTAACCCTAACCCTAAGCCTAACCCTCATGCAAACACTCACCCTCACCCTAATCCTAATCCTAACCCTAACACTCAAACTAACCCTAACCCTCACCCTCACTGTAACCCTAACCCTCATCCAAAAGCTCACCCTAACCCTAACCCTAACCGTAAAACTCACCCTAACTCTAACCCTAACCCTCACCTTCACCCTAGCCCTCACCCTAACCCTAAGCATAACCCTAATCCTCATCCTAACCCTCACCCTAACCATAACTCTAACGTAAAACTCACCCTAACACTAACCCTAACTAAAACCCTAACCCTAGCCCTAAACCTCACCCTAACCCTAACCCTCACCCTCACCCTCACTGTAACCCTAACCCTAAACCTAACAATAACCCTAAACCTAACCCTAAATCTCACCCTAAACATAACACTCACCCTAACCCTAACCCTCACCCTAACACTTACCCTAAACCTTACCCTAACCCTAACTCTAACACTAATCCTCACAGTAACCCTAACTCTCACCCTAATCCTAAACCTCACCCTAACCCTAACCCTAACCCTAACCCTCACCCAAACCATAGCCCTCACTCTCACCCTAATTCTAACCATAAACCTCACCCTAACCCTAACCATCATCCTCAACATAAACATCACCCTAACCCTAACCCTAATCCTCAATCTAACCCTGACCCTCACCCTAACCCTCACCCTTACCCTAACCCTTATGCTAACCCTCACATTAATCCTTACCCTCTCCCTTATAGGAACACTCACCCTCAGCCTAAACCTCACCTTTACTGTTACCGTCATGCTCACCCTAACCCTCACCCTAACCCTTACACTCATCCTAACACTCACCCTAACCCTAACCCGATCCATCACCCTAACCCTATCACTCACACTCAACCTCACCCTCAGAATAAACCTATGCCTAAGCTGAACCCTAACCCTAACCCTCACCCTCACCCAAGCTCTCACCCTAAAACTTATCCTGACCCAACCCTCATCCTAAACCTCACCCTAACCCTAAACTTAACCATCACCCAAAACCTATTCCTCACCCCCACCCTCATCCTCACCCTAACCCTAATCCTAATCCTAACCCTAACAATAACCATAACACTAAACCTAACCCTCAACCGAAACATAACCCTCACCCTAAACCAAAACCTCACCCTAAAACTTACCCTCAAACTAACACTAACCCTAACTCTAACCCTAAACCTCACACTAACCCTAACCCTCACAGTAACCCTAAAACTCACCCTAACCTTAACCCTAACCCTAACCTAAACCTCACCCTCATCTTAGTCCTCACCCTCACCCTATTTCTAACCCCCTAAACCTAACGGTAACCCTCAATCTCACCCTAAACCTCACACTAACCCTAACCCTAATCCTCAATCTAACCCTCACCCTAACCGTAACCCGAACCCTTATCCTAACCCTCACCCTAACCCTTACCCTCACCCTTATCTTAACCCTCACCCTCAGGCTAACCCTCACCTTTACCCTTACCATCACTCTCACCCTAACCCTCAACCTTACCCTAACCCTCACCCAAGCCCTCACCCTAACCCTAACCCTAAACATCACCCTCACCCTCAGATTTACACTAATCCTATCACTATTACTAACCCTAAACCTCACCCTCACCCTAGCCATGACCCTAATTCTTACCCTCACACTAATCCTAACCCTAACCCTAAACCTAACTCTCACAATAAACCTAACCCTCACCCTAACCGTAACCCTACCCCTTACCCTAAAACTCACCTTAACCCTAACTCTAACCCTCAAACTAACCCTCACCTAAAGCCTCACCGTCACCCTAAATCTGACCATAACCCTTATAACAACCCTAACCCTCACCCTCACCCTAACACTCACCCTAAACATAACTCTAAACCTCAGCCTAACCCAAACCTTAACCCTAACCCTCACCCTCACCCTAACCCTCATCCTAACACTTAACTTCATCCTCACCCGAAACCTCATACTTAACTGAATCCTCACCGTAACTCTAACCCTAACCGTCACCCTCACGCTAAGCCTAACCCTAACCCTCACCCTAACCCTAAAACTCACCCTAATCCTCACCCTCACCCTCACCCTAACCCTAATGCTAAGTCTAACATTCACCCTAACCCTCATGCTATCACTTATCCACACCACAAACCTAACCCTAACCTTAACCCTCACCCTCACCCTAACCCTCACCCTAACCCTAAACCTAATCCTAACCCTCACCCTAATCCTAACCCTAACACTAACCCTCACCTAACCCTAAACCTAACCTTCTACCTCATCCTAACCCTCACCATCACCCAAACCTTCACCCCAATCCTAACGCTCACCCACACCCTAAACCTCAAGCTGACCCTTACCATAACCCTCAACTAATCCTCACCCTAACCCTAACCATTACCTAACTAAGACCCTCAACCTCACCCTCACCTTCACCCTAACACTCATCCTCACCCTAGACCTCACCCTAACCATAACCCTAACCCTAAACCTCACCCTCACCCTCACCCTCAACCTCAGCCTATCCCTAACCCTATTCTTAATCCTAACCCTAACCCTCATCCTCACCCTAACCCTCACCATAACCCTTAACCTCACCCTCACTCTCACCCTAACCATAACCCTCACACTAAACCTAACCCTCACCCTAAACCTAAACCTACCCCTCACCCTAAACCTCACCATAAACTTAACCCTAACCCTAACCCTCACCCTCACGCTAGCCCTCACCCTAACCCTAATTCTAACCCTAACCCTCAACCTAACCCACATCCTCCCCCTAAACCTCACACTAACCCTAACCCTAATCCCCCATCTAACCCTAACCCTAACACTTACACTAACGCTCACCCTAACCCTAACCCTCACCCTTACCCTAACTCTCACCCTTAGCCTAACCCTCAACTTTACTCTTACCATCACGCTCATCGTAACCCTCACCCTAACCCGATCCCTCATCCTAACCCTCACCCTAACCCTAACCTATCCATCACCATGACTCTAACCCTCACCCTCACCATCATCCTCAGACTAAACCTATGCCTAAGCCTAACCCTAACCTCAACCCTCCCCTCACCATAGCCCTCACCCTAACCCTAAACCTAACCCTAACCCTCATCCTAACCCTCACCCTAACCCTAAGGTTAACCATCAACCTAAGCGTAATCCTCACACCCACCCTCACCTCAGCCAAACCCTAAGCCTAAGCCTAATCCTAACCCTAACCCTAACACTAACCTTAACCCTAACCCTCACCCTAAACCTCACCCTCAACCTAAGTCTAACCCTAAACCTCAACCTCACCCTATCCCTAATCCTAACCCTAAACCTAAACCTCATCGTAACCCTAACAGTAACCCTCAACCTCACCCTCACCCAAATCGTAAGTCTAACCCTAACCCTAACATTACCACTAATCCTAACCCTAACACTAACCCTTACCCTAACCCAAAACTTCACTCTCAGCCTCACCCTCACTGCAAATGTAACCCTAACCATTACATTTACAATAACCCTAACCCTAATCCTAACCATCACCCTCATGCTAACCATAATCCTAACCCTAAATCTCGCCCTAAACTTAACCCTCACTATCACTGAAACCCTAACCCTCACCCTAACCTAAACATAAACCTCACCCTAACCATTTACCTCACCCTAATCCTAACACTAAGCCTGACCTAAACCTCCCCCTAAACCTCCCCCTCACCCTAACCCTAACACAAACCCTAACCTCAAACTAACACTCAACCTAACCCTAAACCTAACCCTAACCCTAAACCTCACATTAACCCTAACCCTCACCCTAACCCAAACCCTACCCCTCACTCTAACCCTCAAGCTAAGTCTAACCCTCACCCTCACCAGAACCCTAAACCTAACCCTAACCCTAAACCTCACCTTAAGGCTAATTCTAACCCTAACCCTAACCCTAACCGGCAATCTAACACTAATCCTCACCTTCACCCTCACCCTCAGCCTAACCCTAAGCCTAACCCTAACCCTAACCCTAACCCTCACATTCACCCTCACCCTAACCATAAACCTAAAACTAACCCAAGACCTAACCCTTACCCTCAACCTAACCCTCACCCTAACCCTAACCCTAACACTAACCCTAACCCTAACACTAACAATCACCCTAAACCTCAACCTAACCCTAACCCTCACCCTCACCCTAACCCTCACCATAACCCTTAGCCTCACCCTCACTCTCACCCTAACCGTAACCCTCACACTAATCCTAACCCTCAGCCTAAACCTAAACCTACCCCTCACGCTAAACCTCACCATAAACTTAACCCTAACCCTAACCCTCACCCTCACACTAGCCCTCAACATAATCCTAATTCTAACCCTAACCCTCACCCTAAACCTCATCCTCACCCTAAACCTCACACTAACCCTAACCCTAATCCCCAATCTAACCCTAACCCTAACCCTAACCCTGACCCTCACCCTCACCCTCACCCAAATCGTAAGTCTAACCCTAACCCTAACATTACCTCTAATCCTAACCCTTAAACTAACCCTTACCCTAACCCTAAACTTCACTCTCAGCCTCACCCTCACTGGAAACGTAACCCTAACCATAACATTTACAATAACCGTAACCCTAATCCTAACCATCACCCTCACCTTAACCATAACATTAACCCTAACCCTCCCCCTAGCCTTAACCCTCACTCTCACTGAATCCCTAACCTTCATCTTAACCCTCACCCTAACCTAACCTTAACCCTCACCCTAACCCTTAACCTCACCCTAATCCTAACACTAAGCCTAACCTAAACCTCCCTCTCCCCCTAAACCTAACACAAACCCTAACACAAACCCTAACCCTCAAATTAACCCTCAACCTAACCGTAACCCTAAACCTCACATTAACCCTAACACTCACCCTAACCCTAACCCTACCCCTCACCCTCAAGCTACCTCTAGCCCTCACCCTCACCAGAACCCTAAACCTAACCCTAACCCTAAACCTCACCTTAAGGCTAATTCTAACCCTAATCCTAACCCTAACCAGCACCCTAACCCTAATCCTCACCTTTACCCTCACCCTCAGCCTAACCCTAAGCCTAAACCTAATGCTAACCCTAACCCTCACACTCACCCTCACACTAACCATAATCCTAAACCTAATCCTATCCCTAATCCTTACCCTCAACCTAACCCTCACCCTAAACCTAACCCTAACACTAACCCTAACCCTAACCCTCACCCTAAACATCACCCTAACCCTAACACTAATCCTAAACCTGACCTTCACCCTAAGCCAAACTCTAACCCTCATCCTAACCCTAAACCTCATCCTAACCTTCACCCTAACCCTAACCCTCACCCTAACCCTAACCCTAACCCTAACCGTCAAGCTGGGCCTAGGACTAAGCCTAAGTCTAGTCCTAACCCTAACTCTCACCCTAACCCTAACCCTAACACTAACCATAACTCTAACCCTAAATCTCACTCTCACCCTAACCCTAACTCTAACCCTAACCCTAACCCTAAACCTCAACTTAACACTAAACCTAACCCTCACCTTCACCCTCACATTAAACATAACCTTAAACTTAACCCTAAAAATAACTCTAACCCTAACCCTAACCCTCACCCTTACTATAAGCCTCACCCTAACATTTACCCTTAACCTAACACCCTAATCCTAACACTAACCCTCACACTAACCCTAACCATCACCCTAACCCTAAGCCTAACCCTCACCCTAACCATAAACCTCACCCTCAACATCATCCTCAGGCTAACCCTAAGCCTAACCCTAAACCTAACCCTAACAATAAATCTAACCTTAATCCTAACACTCACACTAACCATAACCCTCACCCCAACCTAAACCCTTACCCTAACACTTACCCTCCCACTAACACTAACCCTAACCCTAACAATAACCCTCAAACTAACACTAACCTAACCCTAAACCTCAACCTAACCCTCAACCTCACCCTAACCCAAACACTAACCCTAACCCTAACCCTCCCCCTAACCCTCCCCCTAACCTTATATCTCACACTAAATCTCACCCTCACCCAAATCCTTACCCTAACCCTAACCCTAAACCCCACCCTAACCCTAACCCTAACCCTGACCCGCACCCTCAGCCTAACCCGAAGCCTAAGCCTAACCCTCAAACTAACCCTCACACTCACCCTCACCCTAAACCTAATCCTAAACCTAACCCTATCCCTAAACCTCAACCTAACCCTCACAATCACACTAAACCTAACACTAACCCTAACCCTAAACCTAAACCTAACAGTCCCCATAACCATAACTCTAACCCTAATCCTAAGCCTAAACCTAACCCTAACCGTCACCGTAACCCTAACCCTGACCCTCAACCTAAACCTAAACCTAAACCTAACCCTAAACCAAACCCTAACCCTCAGCCTCACCCTCACCCTAATCCAAACCCTAACCTTAACCTTCACCCTAACCCTAAGCTTAATCCTAAACCTAACCCTAACCCTCACACTCAACCTCAACCTAATCTTAATCCTAAATCTAACCCTATCCCTAACCCTAACCCTCAACCTAACCCTCACCCTAGCCGTAACCCTAACCCTAATCCTAACCCTAAACCTCATCTTAACCCTCACCCTCAACCTCATGCTCGGCCTAAGCCTAATCCTAAGCCTAAGCCTAACCCTAACCCTCACCCTAACCCTAAAATTAACACTAACACTAACTCTAAACCTAAACCTCACTCTCACCCTAACCCTAATTCTAACCCTAACCCTAACCCTAAACCTCATCCTAACCGTAACCCTAAACCTCACTCTAACCCTCACTGTAACCGTAACATTAACCCTAACCCTAACAATAACCCTAACCCTAACCCTAACCCTCACCCTAACTATAACCCTCACCTTAAACCAAGCCCTCACCCTAACACTTACCTTAACCCTAACACTAACTCTAACCCTAAAACTAACACTCACACTAACCCTAACAGTAACCCTAAACCTTAACCTCAACCTAACCCTCACCCTCACCCTAACCCTAACACTGACCCTAACCCTAGCCCTCCCCCTAACCCTCCCCCTAACCCTCCCCCTAACCCTGTATCTAACCCTAAATCTCACCCTCACCCTCACCCTAACCCTAATTCTAACCCTCACCCTCACCCTTACCCAGACCCTCATCCTCACCCTAAACCAAAACACTAACCCTAACCCTAATTCTCAATCTAACCCTCACCCTAAGCCTAACCCTTACCTAACCCTAAACCTAACCCTAACCCTCAGCCTTATCTTAAACCTAACCCTAAGTGTAAACTTCACTTTTACCCTTACCATCATCCTCACCCTTACCCTCACCCTAACCCTAAACCTCATCCTAACCCTCACGCTATCCGTAAACTTAACCATCAACCTAACCCTAACCCTCACACAAAACCTCACGCTCAGCCTAACCCTAAGCCTATGCCTAAGCCTTAACCTAACCCTCATCCTCACCCTAGCCCTCAAACTAACCCTAATCCTAATCATCACCATAACCCTAATACTGACCCCCACCCTCAGCCTAACCCTAAGCCTAAGCCTAACCCTAACCCTAACTCTCACAGTCACCCTCACCATAAACCTAACCCTAACCCTAACCCTAAACCTCAACCTAACCTTCACCCTAACATTAACCCTAACACTAACACTACCCCTAACCCTCGATCTAACCTTCCCCCTAATCCTACATCTAACCTTAAACCTCACCCTCACCCTAACACTAATCCTAACCCTAACCCTAAACCTCAACCTAAACCTAACTCTCACCCCCACCCTCACCTTCACTCTCACAGTAAATCTAACCCTAACCCTAACAATAACACTAATCCTAACTCTAAACCTAACTCTAACCCTAACAGTAATCCGAAGATCACCATCACCCTAACGCTAATTCTAACCCTAAGCCCCACCGTAACACTAACCCCCATGTCACCATAACCCTAACTCAAACTTTCCCTAACCCTAACCCTAAACCTCAAACTAACAGTAACTCTAATACTCACCTTCACCCTAGTTCTCACCCTAACTCTAATCCTAACCCTAATCCTCATTCTAACCCTCACCCTAACCCTAACACTAACCCTCACCATAACCCTAAACCTAACCCTCAACCTAACCTTAACACTCACCCTAACCCTAACCCTAAACCTCACCCTAACCCTAACTCTCACCCTCACCCTAACCCTCAGCCGAAACCTAAGCCTAATCCTAAATCTAACCCTAACACACACACTCACCCTCACCCTAACCCTAATCCTAAACCTAACAATAACCCTAAACCTCCCCCTACATCTCACCCTAAACCTAACTCTAACCCAAACCCTAATCCTCACCCTAACCCTAACCATAACCCTCACACTAACCCAAACCCTCACCCTAACACTTACCATGACCCTAACACTAATCCTAACCCTAACACTAACCCTCACACTAACTCTAAACCTAACCCTCACCCACAACCTCACCCTCATTGGAACTCTAACCCTATCTCTAACAATAACACTAATCCTAACCCTAACCGTCACCCTAACCCTAATCCTCAACCCCACCCTCACCCTCATCTTAACTCTAAGCCTAAGCCTAACCCTTACCCTATCCCTTACACTCAGCCTCACCCTAACCTAATCCTAACCCTAAACCTATCTCTAAACGTCATCCTAACCCTCACGCTCACCCGAACCCTAACACTCACCCTAACCCTACCGCAACCCTAACTCTAACCCTAAAACTCACCCTCACCCTAAACCTAAACCTAACCCTAAACCTCACCCTAAACCTCACCCTAACCCTAAACCCTCACCTTCACCCTCAACCTCACAGTAACTCTAACCCTAACAATAACACTAACACTAACCCTAACCCTAACCATAACCATAACCCTCAACCTCAGCCTCACCCTCACCGCAAACTTAACCCTAACCATGACGCTAACAATAACCCTAAACCTAACCCTAACCCTAATCCTCACCCCCACCCTCACCCTCAGCCTAACCCTAAGCCTAAGCCTAACCCTAACCCTAACCCTCACCATAACCCTAACCCTAACCCTAAACCTAATCCTAAATCTAACCCTAAACCAAACCCTAATCCTCAGCCTCACCCTCACCATAACACAAACCCTAATCTTAACCCTCATCCTAACCCTAAGCCTAATCCTAACTCTAACCCTAAACCTCACACTCAACCTCACCCTAACCTTAATACTAAACCTAACTCTCACCCTAACCCTAACCCTCAACCTAACCCTCAACCTAGCCCTAACCCTAAACCTCATCCTAACCCTCATCCTCAACCTCATGCCCGGCCTAAGCCTAAGCCTAAGGGTAAGCCTAACCCTAACCCTCACCCTAAGCCTAAAACTAACACAAAGCCTAACTCGTTTAAGTTTATTAAACCTCACTCTCACCCTAACCCTAATTCTAACCCTAACATAACCCTAAACCTCATCCTTACCCTAACCCTAACCCTCACTCTCTCCCTCACTGTAACCGTAACTCTAACCCTAACCCTAACAATAACCCTAAACCTAACCCTAACCCTCACCCTAACCATAACCTCACCCTATCCCAAACCCTCAACCTAACACTTACGCTAATCATAACACTAACCCTAACCCTAACACTAACCCTCACACTAACACTAACCCTAAATCTAACCCTTAACCTCAACCTAACCGTCACCCTTAACCTAAGCCTAATACTAACCCAAACCATAACCCTCACCCTAACCTTTCCCCTAACCCTACATCTAACACTAAATCTCACCCTCACCCTAACCCTAACCCTAAACCTAACCCTAAACCTCACCGTAAACCTCACCCTAACACTAATCCTCACCCTTACCCTCAACCTCACAGTAACTTTAACCCTAACCCTAACAATAACATTAACCCTAACCCTAACAATAACCCTCACCCGCAGCCTCACCCTCACCGCAAACTTAACCCTAACCATAACACTAACAATAACCTAAACCAAACCCTAACCCTAACCCTAATCCTCACCCTCAGCCTAACCCTAAGCCTAACCCTATCCCTAAACATAACCCTCAACATAACCCTAACCCTAACCCTAACCCTAAGTCTAAACCTAACCCTAACCCTAAACCTAACCCTAATCCTAAACCTAACCCTAATCCTCAGCCTCACCCTCACACTAACCCAAACCCTAACACTAATCCTCACCTTAACCCTAAGCCTAATCCTAACCCTAGCCCTAACTCTCACACTCACCCTCACCCTAAACCTAATCCTAAACCTAACCCTATCCCTAACACTAAATCTCACCCTAACACTCACCATAGCCCTCACCCTAACCCCAAACCTAAACCTCATCCTCACCCTAGCCCTCACCCTAACCCTAAATCTATCCCTCACACTCACCCTAACCCTAACCCTCATCCTCACCCTAAAAATCACACTAACCCTAAACCGAATCCTCAATCTAACCCTCACCCTAACCCTAACACTAACCCTTAACCTAACACGAAAAATAAACCTAAAACTCACCCTTATCTTAACACTTACCCTCAGCCAAAACCTCTCCTTTACCCCTACCATCATAATCACCCTAACCCACACCCTAACCCTAAACCTCATACTAAGCCTCACCCTAACCGAAACCCTCACCCTAGCCCTCACCCTAACCCTAATCCTAACCCTAACCCTCATTCTAACCCTCACCCCAACCCTAACCCTAAACATCACCCTAACCCTAATCCTCACTCCTACACTCACCCTCAGCCTAACCCTAAGTATAAGCCTAACCCTAACCCTAAACCTCACACTCACCCTCACCTAACCCTAATCATAACACTAACCCTAACCCTAACCCAAAACCTCAACGTAACCATCAACCTAACCTTAACCCTAACACTAAACCTAACCCTAACCTCGAACTAACACTCCCCCTAACCCTAAATCTAACACTAAACCTCACCCTCACCCTAAACCTAATCCTAACCCTAACCATAAACCTCAAACTAACCCTAACACTAACATTCACCCTCACCCTCACCCTTACCATAAATCTAACCCTAACCCTAACAATAAGACTAATCCTAACCCTAAACCTAAGCCTAACCCTAATCCTAACATTCACCCTCACCCTAACCCTAATCCTAACCCTAACCCTCAACCTAACCCTAACGCTCACACTCACAGTAATCCTAACCCTCATTCAAACCCTCACCCTAACCCTAACCCAAACCCTAAACCTCACCATAACACTAACCCTAACCCTCAACCTCACCCTAGACCTCACCCTAACCCGAATCCTACCCCTAAACCTCATCCTAACCCTAAACCTAACCATCACACTATCTCTAACCCTAACCCTCAACCTAACCCTAACCCTCACCCTAACCCTAAACTTAACCCCAACCCAAACTCTCACCCTAACCCTAACCCTAACCCTCACCCTAACCGTAACCCTCACCCTCACCCTCACCGTCAGCCTAATGTTCACCCTAACCCTAACCCTAACACTCACCCTAAACCTAACCCTCTCCCTCAGCTTAACCCCAAGCCGAAGCCTAACCCTAAGCCTAACCCTCACACTCACCCTAACCCTCACACTCACCCTAACCCTCATCCAAACCCTAAATCTAACACTAACCCTAACCCTAACACTCACCTTCAGCCTCACCCGAGACCTAACTCTAATCCTAAAAATAACTCTCACCCTAACCCTAACCCTAACCCTAAACCTCACTCTAACCCTAAATCTCACCATCACCCTAATCCTAACCCTAACCCTCATCCTAACCCTCATCCTAACACTAACCCTAATCCTCACCCTCACCCCCAACATCACCCTCAGCCTAACCCTAACCCTAACCCTAACCCTCACAGTAACTCTTAGCCTAACCCTAAACCTAACCCTAAATCTAACCCTAAACCAAACCCTATTCCTCAGCCTCACCCTCACCATAACACAAACCCTAAACTTAACCCTCACCCTAACCCTGAGCCTAATCCTAACACTATCCCTAACCCTTACACTAAACCTCACCCTAAACTTAATCCTAAACCTGAATCGATCCCTAACCCTAACCCTCAATTTAACCCTAACCCTAACAATAACACTAATCCTAACCCTAAACCTAACCCTAAACCTAAGCCTAACCCTAATCCTAACACTCACCCTCACCCTAACCCTAATCCTAACCCTAACCCTATACCTAACCCTAATCCTCAACCTCACTGTAAACCTAACCCTCATCCAAAACCTCACCCTAACCCACACCCTAACCCTAAACCTCATACTAACCCTCACCCTAACCAAAACTCTCACCCTCAAACTCAAGCTCAGCCTAACCCTAAGCCTAAGCCTTACCCTAATACTCACCCTCACCCTAGCCCTCACCCTAACCCTAATCCTAATCCTAACCCTCATTCTAACCCTCACACTAACCCTAACCCTAACCATCACCCTAACCCTAATCCTCACCCCCACCCTCACCCTCAGCCTAACCCTAAGCCTAAGCCTAAGCCTAACCCTAACCCTCACACTCACCCTCACCCTAACCCTAATCCTAAACCTAACCATAACCCTAACCTAAAACTTCAACGTAAAAATCAACCTAAGCTTAACCTTAACACCAACCCCAACCCTAACTTCGAACTAACACTCCCCCTAACCCTAAATCTAACCCTAAACCTCACCCTCACCCTAAACCTAATCCTAACCCTAACCATAAACCTCACCCTAACCCTAACCCTAACCTTCACCCTCACCCTCACCCTCACCCTTACCATAAATCTAAAACTAACCCTAACAGTAACACTAATCCTAACCCTAAACCTAAGCCTAACCCTAATTCTATCCCTCACCCTCACCCTAACCCTAACCCTTATCCTCACCTTAAACCTCATACTAAACCTAAACTGAATCCTCAATCTAACCCTCACCCTAACCCTAACACTAACCCTTACCCTAACCCTAAATCTAACCCTAACCCTCACCCTTAAATTAACACTCACGCTCAGCCAAAACCTCTCCTTTACCCTTACCATCATAATCACCCTAAACCTAAACCTCATACAAACCCTCACCCTAACCGTAAACCTAACCATCACGCTAACAGAAACCCTCACCCTCAACCTCAAGATCAGCCTAACCCTAAGCCTAAGCCTTACCCTAATCCTCACCCTCACCCAAGACCTCACCCTAACCTTAATCCTAACCCTAACCCTCATTCTAACCCTCAACCTAACCCGAAACCTAACCATCACTGTAACCCTAATCCTCACCCCCGCCCTCACCCTCAGCCTAACCCTAAACCTAAGCCTAACCCTAACCCTAACCCTCACACTCAACCTCACCCTAACCCTAATCCTAACCCTAACCCTAATCCTATCACAAAAACCTCAACATAACCATCAACCTACCCTTAACCCTAACCCTAACCCTAACCCTCGAACTAGCACTCCCCCTAACCCAAAATCTAACCCTAAACCTCACCCTCACCCTAACCCTAATCCTAATCCTAACAATAAATCTCACCCTAACCCTAAACCTAACCTTCACCCTCACCCTCACCCTCACCTTACCATAAATCTAACCCTAACCCTAACAATAACACTAATCCTAACCCTAAACCTAAACCTAACCCTAAGCCTAACCCTAATCCTAACACTCACCCTCAACCTAACCCTAATCCTAATGCTAACCCTCAACCTAACCCCAATCCTCACCCTCAATGTAACCCTAACCCTCATCCAAACCCTCACCCTAACCCTAACACTAAACTTCAACCACACCCTAGTCCTCACCGTAACCTTAATCCTAATTCTAATCCTAATCCTAACCCTAACCCTAACCATAATTCTAACCATCACACTATCCCTAAACATAACCCTCAACCTAACCCTAACCCTCACCCTAAATCTAAACTTAAGCTGAACCCAAACTCTCACCCTAATACTAACCCTAATCCTCACCCTAACCCTAAATCTAACCCTAAACCTCACCCTCACCCTAACCCTAATCCTAACACTAACCATAAACCTCACCCTAACTCTAACCCTAAACTTCACCCTCACCCTCAACATAAATCTAACCCTAACCCTAACAATAACACTAATCCTTACCCTAAACCTAACCCTAAACCTAAGCCTAACCCTAATCCTAACACTCACCCTCACCCTAACCCTAATCCTAACCCTAACCCTATACCTAACCCTAATCCTCAACCTCACTGTAACCCTAACCCTCATCCAAACCCTCACCCTAACCCACACCCTAACCCTAAACCTCATACTAACCCTCACCCTAACCAAAACCCTCACCCTCAAACTCAAGCTCAGCCTAACCCTAAGCCTAAGCCTTACCCAAATCCTAAACCCTCACCCTAGCCCTCACCCTAACACTAATCCTAATGCTAACCCTCATTCTAACCCTCACACTAACCCTAACCCTAACCATCACCATAACCCTAATCCTCACCCCCACCCTCACCCTCAGCCTAACCCTAAGCCTAAGCCTAAGCCTAACCCTAACCCACACACTCACCCTCACCCTAACCCTAATCCTAACCCTAACCATAACCCTAACCCAAAACCTCAAGGTAACCATCAACCTAACCTTAACCTTAACACTAACCCTAACCCTAACTTCGAACTAACCCTCCCCCTAACCCTAAATCTAACCCTAAACCTCACCCTCACCCTAAACCTAATCCTAACCCTAACCATAAACCTCACCCTAACCCTAACCCTAACGTTCACCCTCACACTCACCCTCACCCTTACCATAAATCTAAACCTAACCCTAACAATAACACTAATCCTAACCCTAAACCTAAGCCTAACCCTAATCCTAACACTCACCCTCACCCTAACACCTAATCCTAACCTTAAGCCTCAAACTAACCCTAACCCTCACCCTCACTGTAATCCTAACTCTCATCCAAACCCTCACCCTAACCCTAAGGCTACCCATAAACCTCACCCTAACACTAACCCTACCCCTCAACCTCACCCTAGCCCTCATCCTAACCCTAAACCTAACCCTAATACTAATCCTAACCCTAACCCTCACCCTAGCCCTAACTCTAACACTAACCCTAACCCTAACCCTCACCCTCAGCCTCACCCTAAACCTAACTCTAATCCTAAACCTCACCCTCACCCTAACCCTAACCCTAATCCTAAACCTCACCCTAAACCTAAACCTCACCCTCACCGTAATCCTAACCCTAACCCTAATCTAATCTTAAAGCTCAAACTAAACCTAACGATCACCCTCAAATTAACCTGTACCCTAACCCTCACCCTAAACCTAAACTTAACCGGAAACCTAACTCTCACCCTAACCCTAACCCTAAACCTCACCTTAACACTAAACCTCAGCCTCACCATAACTCTTACCCTGACCCTAAAACTCACACTCATTCTAACCCTAAGCCTAATCCTAATCCTAACCCTAACACTAAACCTAACCCTCAACCTAACCATCAAATTAACCCTAACCCTAACAATAACCCTAACCCTAACCCTCACCCTCACGCTCAGCCTCACTCTAACCCTAACTTTAACCCTAAGCTTCACCCTCATCCTAACCCTAACCCTAACACTAACACTAAACCTCACCAAAACCATAACCTCACCCTAACGCAAACCCTCACCCTAACACTTAACCTCACCCAAACATTAACCCTAACCTTAACACTAACACTCACAATAACCCTAACCCTAACCCTAACCTTAAACCTTAACCAAACCCTCACCCTCACCCTAACACTAACACTAAGCCTCAGCCTAACCGTCCCCCTAACCCTATATCTAACCATAAACCTCACCTTCACACTAACACTAACCCTAACCCTAACACTAAACCCCACTCTAACCCTAAAACTAACCCTCACCCGCACCCTCACCCTCTCCGTAGCTCTGACCCTAACCCTAACAATAACACTAACCCTAACCCTAATCCTCACACTCACCCTCAACCTCAACCTAACCCTAATCCTAAACGTAACCTTATACCTTTCCTTAACCCTCACCCTAGCCCTCATCCTAACCCTAATCCTAATCCTAAACCGAATCCTAACTCTCAACCTAACCCTAACCCTAACCCTCATTCTAACCCTAACCCTAACCCTCACCCTCATGCTCGGCCTAAGCCTAAGCCGAGGCCGAAGCCTAAGCCTAACCCTAACCCTCACCCTAAACCTAAAACTAACGCTAAGCCTAACTGTAAACATAAACCTCAGTCTCACCCTAACCCTAATTCTAACCCTAACATAACACTAAACTTCATCCTAACACTAACCCTTAACCCTCACTCTCACCCTCACTGCAACCGTAACCCTAGCCCTAACCCTAACAATAACCCTAACACTACCCCTAACCCTCACCCTAAACATAACCCTCACCCTAACGCAAACGCTCACCCTAACACTTACCCTAACCCTAACACTAACCCTAACCCTAATACTAAACCTCACACTAACCCTAACCCTTAACCTCAACCTAACCCTCACCCTCATCCTAAGCCTAACATTAACCCTAAAACTAACCCTCCTCCTAACCCTCCCCCTAACCCTATATCAAACCCTAAACCTCACCCTCACCCTAACACTAAACCTAACCCTAAACCTAAACCTCACCCTAACCCTCACCCTAACCTTAACCCTCACCCTCACCCTCAACCTCACCGTAACTCTAACCCTAACCCTAATAATAACATTAACCCAAACCCTAACCATAACCATAACCCTCAACCTCAGCCTCACCCTCACTGCAAACTTAAACCTCACCATAACACTAACAATAACCTAAACCAAACCCCACCCTCACCCTCAGCTTAACCCAAAGCCTAACCCTATCCCTAACCCTAACCCTCACTGTAACCCTAACCCAAACCCTACCCCTAGTTCGCACCCTAACCCTAAGCCTAATCCTAACCCTCACCCTAACCCTCACACTCACACTCACCCTAAACCTAATCCTAAACCTAACCCTATGCCTAACACTAAACCTCACCCTAACACTCACCCTAGCCCTCACCCTAACCCTAAACCTAAACCTCACCCTCACCCTAGCCCCCACCCTAACCCTAATTCTATCTATCCCTCACCCTCAAGCTAACCCTAACCCTAAACCTCACACTAACCCTAAACTGAATCCTCAATCTAACCCTCACCCTAACCCTAACACTAACCCTTACCCTAACCCGAAAAATAACCCTAAACCTAACCCTTATCTTAACACTAACGCTCAGCCAAAACCTCTCCTTTACCCTTACCATCATAATCACCCTAAACCACACCCTAACCCTAAACCTCATACAAACCCTCACCCTAACCGTAAACCTAACCATCACCCTAACCGAAACCCTCACCCTCAACCTCAAGCTCAAACTAACCCTAAGCCTAAGCCTTACACTAATCCTCACCCTCACCCAAGCCCTCACCCTAACCTTAATCCTAACCCTCACCCTCATTCTAACCCTCAACCTAACCCTAACCCCAAACATCGCCGTAACCCTAATCCTCACCCCCGCCCTCACCCTCAGCCTAACCCTACGCCTAAGCCTAAGCCTAACCCTAACCCTCACATTCACCCTCACCCTAACCCTAATCCTAACCCTAACCCTATTCCTAACCCAAAACCTCAACATAACCTACCCGTACCCTAACCCTAACCCTAACCTAACCCTCGAACTAATACTGCCCCTAACCCAAAATCTAACCCTAAACCTCACCCTCACCCTAACCCTAATCCTAACCCTAACCATAAACCTCACCCTAACCCTAACCCTAAACTTCACCATCACCCTCACCCTCACTTTACCATAAATCTAACCCTAACCCTAACAATAACACTAATCCTAAACCTAAACCTAAACCTAACCCTAAGCCTAACCCTAAACCTCACACTCACCCTCAGCCTAACCCTCATCCTAACCCTAACCATAACCCTAACCCAAAACCTCAACGTATCCATCAACCTAACCTTTACCTTAACACTAACCCTAACCCTAACCTCGAACTAACACTCCCCCTAACCCTAAATCAAACCCTAAACCTCACCCTCACCCTAAGCCTAACCCTCACCCTAACCCTCACCCTACTCCTCAGCCTAACCCTAATCCTAACGCTAAACCTCATCCTAATCCTCACCCTAACCCTAACCGTAACCCTCACCCAAACCCTTACCCTAACCCTCACCCACATGCTGCGCCTAAGTCGAAGCCAAAGCCTAAGCCTAAGCCTAACCCTAACGCTAACCCTAACTCTAACCTTAACACTCACCCTAACTCTAACTCTAAACCTCACTCTAAAACTAATCCTAACTCTAAACCGAAATGTAAACTTAAACCTCATCCTAACCCTAACCCTAATAATAACCCTAACAAAAACCCTTACCCTAACCTTACCCTAAACCAAACCCTAACCGTAACACTAAACTTAACCTAAACCTAGCCCAAACCCTAACCATAACCCTCACCCTAACCCTAACACTAAACCTAATCCTCACCCTCACCCTAGCCCTCACCCTAAGCCTAAACCTCATCCTCACCCTCAAACTCACACTAACCCTAACACTAATCATCAATCTAACCATCACCCTCACCCTCACCCTAACCCTAACCCTCACACTAACCTTCACCCTAACCCTAACTCTACCCCTAAACCTCACCCTCACCCCAATCCTATCTCTAACCCTAACCCTAACACTAAAAAGATCACCCTAACTCTAATCCTAACCCTCAACCTCACTGTAACGGTAACCCTAACCCTAACAATAACCCTAACCCTAACCCTCAACCTCACATTAACCCTAATCCTGACCCTAACCCTCAGCCTAACCCTAACCCTCACCCTTACCGTAACCCTAACCCTCATCCTAAACCTCACCCTAAAACTAACCCTAAACCTAAAACTCACCCTAACAATAAACATACCCCTCACCCTCAACCTCACCTTAACTCTAACCCTAACCCTAACATTAACACTAATCCTTACCTTAAACCTAACCCTAACCCTAATCCTAACACTCACCGTCAACCTAAACCTAACCCTAACCCAACCCTCACACTCAGCCTCACCCTAACCTAACCTCTAACCCTAAACCTCACCCTAACCTTAACCCTAAACCTCACCCTAATGCTAGCCCTCACCCTAACCCTAATCCTAACCCTGACACTCATCCTAAACCTCATCCTAAAAATAAACTTAACCCTAATCCTGACCCTCACCCTAACCCTAAACTTAACCCTAACCCTCAAACTAACCCTAACCCTCAACCTCACTGTAACCCCTACCCTAACCCTCACCCTAACCCTAAACTTAACCCAAACCCTAACTCTCACCCTAACCCTATCCCTCACCCTAACTCTAAGCCTCACATTCACCCTCACCCTCAGCCTAAACCTAAGACTATCCCTATCCCTAACCCTAACCCTCACACTCAACCTAACCTAAATCCCAATCAAACCCTAACCCTGACGCTCACCCTCACCCTAAGCCTCACCTTAAGCCTAACCCTAACATTAATCCTAACCCTAACCCCATCCCTAAACCTCACACTAACACTAACCCTAACCATCACCCTAACACTAACCCTCACCTTAACACTAACCCTAACCCTCACACTCACCCTACCCTCACCCTAACCCTAAGCCTCATTCTCACCCTAAACCCGACACTAACCCTAACACTAATCCTCAATCTAAGCCTCACCCTCACCCTAACCCTAACCCTAACCCTCAACCTAACCCTAACCCTCACCCTTAACGTAACCCTCACCCTCAGCCTAAATTTCACATTTACCCTTACCATCACCCCCACCCTAACCCTCACCCTAAACCTAACCCTCATCCTAACCCTAACTCTACCCCTAAACCTCACCCTCACCATAACCCGAACTCTATCCCTAACCCTAACACTAAACCTCAACCGAACCCTAAAGCTAATCCTCGCCCTCAACCACATGCTCAGCCTAAACCTAAGCCTAAGCCTAATGCTTACCCTAACCATCAACCTCACACTAGCCCTAATGCTAACCCTAATCCTAAACCTAACCCTCATCCTAACACTCACTCTATCCCTAACACTAAACCTCAACCTAAACCTAACCCTAAACCTCACTCTCACCCTAGCCCTCATCCTAGCCCTAACCCTCATACTAACCCTCCCGATAACCCTAACCCTAACCCTCAACATAACCCTAACACTCAGCTTCACCCTCACACTCAGACTAATCCTAAGCCTAAAACTAACCTTAACCTTAACCCTCAATCTCACCTTAACCCTCACCCTAACCCTAACCCTAACACTAAGCCTAACCCTAACCCTCACCCTCAGCCTCATCCTAACCCTAACTCTAACCCTAAATTTCACCCTCACCATAACCCTTAGCCTAACCCTAACCCTAAACCTGACCCTAACCCTAACTCTAAACCTACCCTTATCCTAGCCCTTACACTAACCCTAATCCTAACCCTAACCCTCATCCTAACCCTCTCACTAACCCTAACCCTAACACTCACCCTAACCCTAACCCTTACCCTCAACCTCACCCTCAGCCTAATCCTAACACTAACCCTAATCCTCACCCTCACCCTAGCCCTCACCCTAACCCTAACCCTCACCCTAGGCCTAACCCTCACATTTAACCTTATCATGACCCCCACCATAACCCTCAGCCTAATCTGAACCCTAACCCTAAACCACACCCTAACCCTCACCCTAACCCTAACTCTAACCCTAAATCCCACCCTCACCCTAAACTACTAAATCTCACCCTAACCTCAACCCTAATCCTAACCCTAACCATAACCATAACCATAACCCTCAGCATAACCCAAAACTTAACCCTAACAATAACCCTCACAGTAACCTGAACCTCACGCTAAATCTAACTCTAACCCTAACCATAACACTAAAAACCTCACCCTAACTCTAACCCTAAACCTCAACCTCACCATAATCGTAACCCCAACCCTATCCCTAACAATAACCCTAAACCTAACCCTAATCATAATCCTCAAACTCACACTAACGCTAATCCTAAACCTAAACCTCAACCTAACCCTAACCCTCACACTTATTCTAACCCTAAACCTCATCCTAATCCTCACACTAAGGCCTAAACCTAACACTAACAGTCACCCTAACACTAAACCTAACCCTCACCCTCAACCTATACCTCATCCTAACCCTAATCCTAACCCTACTTCTCATCCTAAAACTCACCCTAACCCAAACCCTAAACCTCACCCTAAACCTAACCCTAAACCTAACACTCAACCTAACCCTAATCCTCATGCTCAACTTAAAACTAACTCTAACCCTCACCCTAACCCTAAACTTTACCTGAACCCTAACTATCACCTTAACCCTAAACCTAACACTCACCCTAACCCTAACCCTCACACTCACCTTACCCTTACCTTAATCCTAATCCTAACCCTAACCCTAACCCACAACCTCCGCCTCACCTTATCCCTAACTCTAACCCTAAACCCCACTCTCACCCTAACCCTAACCCTAACCCTAAACCTAAACCTCACCCTGACCATAACCCTAAACATCACCCTCACCCTAGCCCTCACCCTAACCCTACTCCTAACCCTAACCCTCATCCTAACCCTCCCTATAACCCTATCCGAAACCCTCACCCTATCCCTAACCCTCACACTCACCCTCAGCCTCAGCCTAACCCTAAGCCTAACCACAAGCCTTACCTGAAACCTAACCTTAACCCTCAAACTCACCCGCACCCTCACCCTCACCATAACTCTAAACCAAACCCTAATCCTAACCCTAAACCTCACCCTAACCCTAACCCTAACCCTAACCCTCACCCTCACCCTAACCCTAACACAAACCCTAACCCTAACCCTCAACCTACCCCTCCCGCTAACCCTGTTTCTAACCGTAAACTTCATCCTCCACCTAACCCTAACCCTAACCCTAACCCTAAAACCCACCCTAACCTTAACACTAACCCTCACCCGCACCCTCACCCTCACCATAACTCTAATGCTAACTCTAAAAATAACACTAAGCCTAACCCTAACCATCACCCTAACCCTAATACTCACCCCCACCTTCACCATCAGCCTAACACTAAGCCTAAGCCTAACCCTCACCCTAACCCTCACACTCATGCTCACCCTAACCCTAATCTTAAACCTAACTCTATCCCTAAACCTCAACTTAACCCTCACCCTCACCCTAACCCTAACACTAACCCTAACCATAAACCTCCCCCAAAACCTCCCCCAAACCCTAACTCTAACGCTAAACCTCACCCTCACCCTAACCCTAAAACTCACCCTAAACCTAACGCTCACCCTCACCCTCTAACTCACCCTAACTCTAATCCTGTCCCTAACAACACTAACCCTAACCCTAACCCTAAACATAACCCTCACCCTCAGCCTCACCCTCACTGAAAACTTAACCCTAACCATAGCACTAACAATAGGACTAACCCTAAACTTAACCCTAACCCTAATCCTCACCCCCAACCTCACCCTCAGCCTAACCCTAACCCTAACCCTCCCTTTAACCCTAACTGTAACCCTAAACCTAACCCTAACCCTAACCCTAAAACAAACCTTAAACCTAACCTCAAACCTAAACCTAATCCTCAGCCTCACACTCACCCTAACCCAAACCTTAACCTTAACCCTCACCTTAACCCTAAGCCTAAACCTAACCCTTAGCCTAACCCTCACACTCACACTCAACGTACCCCAAATCCTAAACCTAACCATATTCCTAACCCCAACACTCACCCTAACCATCACCCTAGCCCTCACCCTAAACCTCATCCTAACCCTAAACCTCATCCTAAACCTCACTCTAAACCTAACACTTACCCTCCCCCTTATGCTCGGCCTAAGCCTAACCCTAAGCCTAAACCTAACCCTAAACCTAACCCAACCCTCACCCTCAGCCTTACCCTAACCCTAACTCTAACCCTAAAGCTCACCCTCACCCTAACCCTAACCCTTACCCTAACGCTAAATCTCACCATAAACTTAACCCTAAACCTCACCCTCATGCTAGCCATCACTCTAACCCTAATCCTAACCCTAACACTCACTCTAACCCTCACCCTAACAATAACCCTAACCCTCACCCTCAATCTCACCCTAACACTAACCCTAACCCTCACACTCAACTTCACCCTAACCCTAACCTAACCCTAATGCTCAACCTATCCCTAACCCTCAACCTCACCTTAACCGTACCCTAACCCTCACCCTAACCCTAAACTTAACCGGAACTCTAACTCTCACCCTAACCCTAACCCTAAACCTCACACTCACCCTAACCCTAAGCCTATTCCTAATCCTAAACCTAACCCTCACCCTAACCATCACATTAACCCTAACCCTAAAAATAATCCTAGCCCTAACCCTCACCTTCAGCCTTACTCTGACCCTAAGCCGCACCCTAACCCTAACCCTACCCCTAAACCTAACACGAAACCTCATCAAAACCATAACACTGACCCTAACCCAAACCCTCACCCTAACACTTACCCTCACTCAAACACTAACCCTAACCTTAACACAAACCCTCACACTAACCCTAACCCTAAACCTCAACCTAAGCCTCACCCTCACCCTAACCCTAACAACTAAGCCTCACCCTAACGCTCACCCTAACCCTATATCTAACCCTAACCCTCACCCTCACCATCAACCTAACCCTAACCCAATCCCTAAACCCCACCCTAACCCTAAACCTAACCCTCACCCGCACCCTCACCCTCTATGTAGCTCTAACACTAATACTAACAATAACACACACCCTAACCCTAAACCTAATCCTCACCCCCACCCTCACCCACAGCCTAACCCTAAGCCTAAGCCTAACCCTCACCCTAACCCTCACACTTACCCTTACCCTAACCCTAATCCTAAACCTAATCCTAACCCTAAACCTCAAACTAACCCTCACAAACACCCTAACCCTAACCCTAACCCTAACCCTAAACCTCAACCTAACCATCCCCATAACCGTAACTCTAACCCTAAACCTCACCCTTACCCTAACCCTAACCCTCACCCTAAACCTCACCCTAAACGTCACCCTTACCCTAACTCTCACCCGCACCCTCAACCTCACCATAACTCTAACACTAAATATAACAATACCACTAAACCTAACCCTAACACTAACCCTAAACATAAACCTCACCTTCAGCCTCACCCTCACCTAAAACTTAACCCTAACCATAACACTAAAAATAACCCTAACCCTAACCCTAACTCTAACCCTAATCCTCACCCCCATTCTCACCCTCAGTCTAAACCTAAGCCTAAACCTACACCTAATCCTAACCCTCACTGTAACCCTAACCCTAACCCTAACCCTAACCCTCACACTCACCCTCACCCTAAACCTAATCCTAAACATAACCCTAACCTTACCCAAACCCTCACTATAAGCCTCACCCTAGCCCTCAACCTAACCCTAATCCTAACCCTAAACCTCATCCTAACTCTCACCCTAACCCTAAACCTAAACCTCACCCTAAACCTAACCCTAACCCTCACCCTCATGCTCGGCCTAAGCCTAAGCCTAAGCCTAAGCCTAGCCCTAACCCTAACCCTCACCCTAACCCTAACCCTTACACTAACCCTAACTCTAACCCTAAACCTCATTCTCACCCTAACCCTAACTCTAACCCTAACCCTAAACCTAAACCTCATCCTAACACTAAATCTAACCCTCACCCTCACCTTAACCATAACCCTAAACCTAACCCTAACAATAACCCTAACCTTAACTCTAAAACTAACCCTTATCTTAAGCCTCACCCTAACATTTACCCTCAACCGAACACTCACACTAATCCTAACACTAACCCTCACACTAACCCTAACCATCACCCTAACCCTAAACCCCACCTTAACCCTAACCCTAACCCTCACCCTCACCCTAGCCCTCACCCTAACCCTAACACTCATCCTCACCCTAAACCTCACACTAACCCTAACACTAATACTCAATCTAACCCTCACCCTCACCCTACCCCTAACCCTAATTCTCATCCTAACCCTAACCCTCACCCTTACGATAACCCACAACCTCAGCCTAACCCTCACGTTTACCCGGACCGTCACTCCCACCCTAACCCTCACCCTAACCCTAACCCTCAACTTAACCCTCAACCTAACCCTGACTCTACCCCTAAACCTCATCCTCACCCTAAACCTACCTCTAACCCTAATCCTAACACTAAATCTCACCATAATGCTAATGCTAATCCTCACCCTCACCCTCATTGTAACTGTAACCTTAACCCTAACCCTAACAATAACTCTAAACCTAGTCCCTAACCCTCACTGTAACCCTAACCATAACACTAACACTAACCCTAAACCTAAACCTAACCCTCAACCTAAACCTAATCCTCAGCCTCATCCTCACCCTAACAAAACCCTAACCCCACCCTTCACCCTAATCCTAAGCCTAAACCTAACCCTAATTCTAACACTCACATTCACCCTCACCCTAAACCTAATCCTAAACCTAACCCTATCCCTAACCCTCAGCCTAATCCTCACCCTAGACCTCAGCCTAACCCTAATCCTAACCCTAAACCTCATCCTAATCCTCAACCTAACCCTAAACTTAACCCGAACCCTATACCGAACCCTAACCCTCACCCATATGCTGGGGCTAAGCCTGAGCCAAAGCCTAAGCCTAACCCTAACCCTAACGCTCACCCTAGCCCTAACCCTAACACTAACCCTAACCCTAACCCTAACCTCACACTCACACTAACCCTAACCCTAACCCTAAACCTAAACCTCATCCTAACCCTAACCCTAACCCTAACAATAACCCTAACCCTAACCCTAACTCTACACTAACCTTAACCTTAACCCTAACACTGAACCTAACCCTAATCCTCTCCCTCACCCTAGCCCTCACCCTAACCCTTACCCTCATCCTCACCCTAAACAACACACTTACACTAACACTAATCCTCAATTTAACCCTCATCCTCACCCTCAACCTAACCCTAACCCACACCCTAAACCTAACCCTCACCTACCGTTACCCTCACCCTAGGCATAACCCTCAACTTTACCCTTACCGTCACCCACCTTAACCCTCACCTTAACCCTAACCCTCAGCCTAACCTTCACCCTAACCCTAAATCTACCCCTAAACCTCACCCTCACCTTAACGCTATCTCTAACCCTAACCCTAACACTAAAAACCTCACCCTAATTCTAACACTAACCCTCAACCTCACTGTAACCGTAACCCTAACCCTAACAATAACCCTAACCCTAACCCTAATCCTAACCCTCACTCTCACATTAACCCTAATCCTAACCCTAAACCTCACCCTAACCCTAACCCTCACCCTTACTGTAACCCTAACCTTCATCCTAACCCTCACCGTAACACTAACTCAAACCCTAAACCTCACCCTAACAATAAACCGACCCCTCACCCTCACCCTTACCCTTAACCTCACCTTAACTCTAACCCTAACCCTAACAATAACACTAATCCTAACCCTAACCCTAACCCTAATCCTAACACTCACACTCAACCTAACCCTAACCCTAACCCAACCCTCACCCTCAGCATCACCCTAACCCTAACTCTAACACTAAACTTCACACTCACCCTAACCCTAACCCTAAACCTCACCCTAAACTTAACCCTAAACCTCACCCTCACGCTAGCCCTCACCCTAACCCTAATCCTATCCCTAACACTCATCCTAACCCTCACCCTAAAAATAAACCTAACCCTCAACCTCACCCTCACCCTAACCCTAACCCTAACCCTAACTCTCAACCTAACCCAAACACTCACCCTCACTATAACCCCTACCCTAACACTCACCCTAACCCTAAACTTAACCCAAAACCTAACTCTCACCCTATACCTAACACTATCCCTCACCCTCAACTTAACTCTCAACCTCACCCTAACCCTCACCCTTACCGTAACCCTAACCTTCATCCTAACCCTAACCATAACCCTCACCCTAACCCTAACCTCACCCTATCACTAATCCTAATCCTCACATTCACCCTAGCCCTAACCCTAAACCTAACCCTCACCCTCAGCTTAAATCTCACACTAACCCTAACACTAATCATCAATCTAACACTCAGCCTGAGCCTATCCCTAACCCTAACCCTCAACTAACTCTAACCCTCACCCTTACCGTAACCCTCACCCTAGGCCTAACCCTCACATTTAACCTTATCATGACCCCCACCTTAACCCTCAGCCTAATCTGAACCCTAACCCTAACCCCCACCCTAACCCTCACCTTAACCCTAAATCTAACCCAAAACCACACCTTCACCTTAAACCTAACTCTAAAGTAACCCAAACCATGAACCTCACCCTAACCCTAACCCTAATCCTAACCCTAACCCTCACCCTAACCCTAAGCCTAACCCTAACCCTAAGCCTAACCCTGACACTCACCCTCACCCTAACCGTAACAGTAAACCTAACCATAACAATAACCCTAACCCTAATCCTAACCCTAACTGTAACCATAACCCTCATTGTAACCCATACCGTAACGCTAACAGTAATCCTCACACTAACCCAAACAATAACCTCACCCTAACTGTAACTCTAACCCCAAGCGTAACACTAAAAACCTCACCCTAACCCTAACCCTAACCCTCACCCTCACCTTAACCTTAAACCTAACACTAACCCTAACAATAACACTAACCCTAACCCTAATCATAATCCTCAACCTTACACTAACCCTGATCCTAACTCTAACACTCACCCTTACCCTAACCCTCACACTTACCCTACCCCTAACCCTCAACCTAACCCTAACTCTAAACCTAAACCTCACACTAACACTAAACCTAACCCTCATCCTCACCCGAGCCCTCACCCTAACTCTAATCCTAACCCTAATCCTCATCCTAAGCCTCACCCAAACCCTAACCCTAAACCTCACCCTAACCCTAACCCTAAACCTAACCCTCAACCTAACCCTAATCCTCACGATCAACTTAACACTAACCCTAACCCTCAACCTAACCCTAAACTTAACCTGAACCCTAACCCTCACCCTAACCATAACCCTAACCCTCACCCTAACCCTAACCCTCACCCTCACCCTCACCCTCATTGAAAACCTAAGCCTAACCCTAACCCTAACCCTCACACTCACCCTAACCTTACCCTAATCCTAATCCTAACCCTAACCCTAACCCTCACCATCAGCCTCACCTTAACCCTAACTCTAACCCTAAAAATCACCCTCACCCTAAACCTAGCCCTAACCCTAAACCTAAACCTCACCCTAACCCTAACCCTTAACCTCGGCTCACCCTAGCCCTCACCCTAACCCTAATCCTAACCCTAACCCTCATCCTAACACTCCCTATAACCCTATCTGAAACCCTCACCCTAACCCTAACCGTCAAACTCACCCTCACCCTCAGCCAAACCCTAAGCCTATCCACAAGCCTTACCAGAACCCTAAACCTAACCCTCATACTCACCCGCACCCTCACCCTCACCATAACTCTAAACCTAACCCTAAACCTAACCCTAAACCTCACCCTAACCTTAACCGTAATCCTAACCCTCACCCTTAACCTAACCCTAACACAAACCCTAACCTTAACCCTCACCCTAACCTTCCCCTAATCCTATAACTAGCCCTGAACCTCACCCTCAACCTAACTCTAACCCTAGCCTTAACCCTAAACCCCACCCTAACCCTAACACTAACCCTGACTCGCACCCTCACTCTCACCGTAACTCTAACCCTAACCCTAAAACTAACACTAAGCCTAACCCTAACCATCACCCTAACCCTAATCCTCACCCCCACCCTCACCATCAGCCTCAAACTCACGCTCACCCAACCCTAAACCTAAACCTAAACCTGTCCCTTAATCTCACCTTAACCCTCACCCTCACCCTAACCCAAACATTAAACATAACCCTAAATCTCACCCTTACCCTCCCCCAAACCCTAACTCTAACCCTAAACCTCACCCTCACCCTTACCCTAAAACACCCTAACCCTAACCCTCAACCTCACCCTCAACCACACCGTAACACTAACCCTGTCCCTAACAATAACTCTAACCTTAAACCTATCCCTAAACATAACCCTCACCCTCAGCCTCACGCTCACTGAAAACTTAACCCTAACCATAACACTAAAAATAACCCTAACCCTAACCTTAACCCTACCCCTATTACTGACCCCCACTCTCACACTCAGCCTATCCATAACCCTAACCCTAACCCTAACCCTAACCCTCCCTGTAACCCTAACCCTAACACTAACACTAACACTAACACTAACCCTAAACCAAACACTAAAACTAAACCTAATCCTCAGCCTCACCCTAATCCAAACCCTAACCCTAACCCTCACCCTAACCCTAAGCCTAACCATAACCCTTAGCCTAACCCTCACCCTCACCCTTATCCTACCCCAAATCCTAAACCTAACCCTATCCCTAACCCTAACCCTCACCCTAACCCTCACCCAAGATCTCACCCTAAACCTAATCCTAACCCTAAACCTCATCCTAACCCTCACACTAAACCTATCCCTAACCCGAACCCTAACCCGAACCCTAACCCTCCCCCTCATGCTCAGCCTAAGCCTAAGCCTAAGCCTAAACCTAACCCTAACCCTAACCCTATCCCTAACCCTAACCCTAACCCTAACTCTAACCCTAAATCTCACCCTCACCCTAACCCTCAGTCTAACCCTAACCCTAAACCTAAACCTCATCCTAACCCTAACCCTAACGCTCACCCTCACCCTCACCCTAACCATAAACATAACCCTAACAATAACAATAACGCAAACCCTAACCCTAACCATCACCGTAACCATAACCCTAACCCTAACCCTAACCCTCACCCTAACATTTACCCTCACCCTAACACTAACCCTAGCGCTAACACTAACAATCACACTAAACCTAAACATCACCCTAACCCTTAACCTCACTCTAACACTAACCCTAAACCTCACCCTCACCCTAGCCGTCACCCTAACCCTAACACCCATCCTCACCCTAACCTCACACTAACCCTAACACTAATCCTCAATCTAAACCTCACCCTCACCCTAACCCTAAACCTAACCCTCACCATAAATGTAACCCTCACACTTACCGTAACCCTCACCCTCAGCCTAACCCTCACCTTTACCCTTACCGTCACCCGCACCCTAAAACTCACCCTAACCCCAACCCTCTCCCTAACCCTAAATCTACACCTAAACCTCACCCTCACCCTAAATCTAACTCTAACACTTACCCTATCACTAAACCTCAGCCTCACCCTTTCCTTAACGCTCACACTCACCCTCACTGTAACCATAAACGTAAACCTAACAATAACCCTAAACCTAAACCTAACCCTCACCCTCACCATAACCCTCACTCTAAACATCACCCTCAACCTAACACTTACCCTCACCCTAACACTAACCCTAACACTAACACTAACCCTAACCCTCACTCTAATCCTAAACCTCACCCTAACCCTAACCCTAACTCTAAACTTCACCCTCTCCCTAGCCCTCACACTAACCCTAATTCTAAACCTCCCCATCTCCCTAACCCTAGCCCTAATCCTCAACCTAAACCTCACACTAACCCTAACCTTAAACCTAATGCTCAATCAAACCCTCACCCTAACCTTAACCCTAACACTAAACCTAACCCTAACACACACACTCATCCTCATCCTAAATCTAACAATAACCCTAACCCTTACCCTAACTCTCCCCCTAACTCTCACCCTAAACCTAACACTAACACTAACCCTAAACCTAAACCTCAACCTCTCACCCTAAACCTAACTCTAAATCTAAACCTAACCCTCACCCTAAACCTAAATCTAACCCTAACCCAATCCCTAAACCTCACCCTAAACCTAACCCTAAATATCACCCTCTCCCTCACCATAACCGTAACTCTAAACCTAACCCTAACAATAACCCTAACCCTAATGCTAACCCTCACCATAACCATAACCCTCACCCTCACCCTCACCCTAACCCTCAGCCTTGCCCTCACCCTCACCCTCACCCTAACTCAAACCCTCACCATAACACTTACCCTGACCCTAACACTAATCCTAACCCTAACACTAACCCTCACACTAATCCTAACCCTAACCTCAACCTAAACCTAACCCGAACCCTAACCCTCAACCTAACCCTAACCCTCACGCTCAACATAACCCTAACCCTAACACTCACCCTAACCCTAAACTTAAACTGAACCCTAAATCTCACCCTAAACCTAACCCTAATCCTCACCCTAACCCTAACCCTCACCCTCACCCTCAACGTAACCCTAAGCCTAACCCTAAATGTTACCCTAAACCTCACACTCACCCTATCCCTTACCCTAATCCTAATCTTTACCCTAAATCTAACCTGACCCTAAGCCTCAACTTAACCCTAACTCTAACCCTAAACCTCACCGTCACCATAACCCTATCCCTAACCCAAACTGTAAACCTCACCTTAACCCTAACCCTCACCATAGCCCTCACCCTAACCCTAATCCTAACCCTAACCCTCATCTTATCCCTCCCCATAACCCTAATCCTAACCCTCACCCTAACCTTAACCCTCACCCTCACCCTCAGCCTAAACTTAAGCCTAACCCTAACCCTAACCCTAACCCTAATCATCACACTCACCCTAAACCTAACCCTAAACCTCACCCTAACCCTAACCCTCACCCTCACGCTCACCCTCAGCCTAACCCTAAGCCTAACCCGTACCCTAACCCTAACATTCACACTCACCCTAAACCTAACCTTAATCCTAATCCTAATCCTAACCCTAACCCTAACCCTCACCCTCAACCTAACCCTCACCTTAAGCCTAAACCTAACATTAATTCTAACCTATCCCTCACCCTCAGCCTGACCCTAACCCTAATTCTAACCCTAAACCTCACCTGACCCTAACCCTAACCCAAACCCTATCTCTAAGCCTCATCCGAACCATAACTCTAAACCTCACCCTCACCCTCACAGTAACCATAACCCTAACCCTAACGCTAACAATAACCCTAACCCTCGCCCTAACCATAACCCTCACCCTAAACCTAACACTCACCCTGACAATTACCCTCACCTTAACACTAACCCTAACCCTAATACTAACCCTCACACTAACCCTAGTCATCACCCAAACCCTAAACCTCACCCTACCACTAACCCTAAACCTCACCCTCTCCCTAGCCCTCACCCTAAACCTTAACCCTCATCCTCACCCTAAACCTCACAGTAACCCTAACACTAATCCTCAATCTAAACCTCACCCTCACCCAAACCCTAACCCTAATCCTCACCCTAACATTAACCCTGACACTTAACTTAACCCTCACCCTAAGCCTAACTCTCAACTTTACACTTACCATCACCCCCACATTAACCCTAACACTAAATCTCACCCTAACCCTAACCCTAACCCTCACCCTCAACCTCACGCTCAGCCTAACCCTAAGCCTAAGCCTAAGCCTAACCCTCAACCTCACCCTCACCCTCAGCCAAAACCTAAGGCTAACCCTAACCCTAATCCTAACCCTCACACTCACCCTGTCCCTAACCTTAATCCGAACCCTAACCCTAACCCTAACCTTCACCCTCAAACTCAGCCTAATCCTAACCCTACTTCTAACCCTAAACCTCACCCTCAGCTTAACCCTAATACTAACCCTAACCCTAACCCTAAACCTCCCCATAACTCTCACCCTAACCCTAACTGTAACACTAACCATAACCCTAAACCTCACCCTAACACTCACCCTAACTGTAACTCTAACCCTAAACGTCACCCTCACCATCACCCTAACCCTAACCCTCACCCTAACACTTACCCTCACCCTTATGCTCACGCTAACCCTTACACTCACCCTCAACCTAACCCTAATCCTAAACCTAACCCTAACCCAAAACCTCACCCTAACAATCCCCCTAACCCTAACTCTAACCCTAAACCTCACCCTCAAACTACCCCTAACCCTAGCCTTAAACCTCAACCTAAACATCAGCCTAACCCTAACCCACACCCTCACACTCAACCTCACTGTAACTCTAAGCCTATCCCCAAAAATAATACTAATCCTAACCCTAATCCTCAGCCTCACCCTCACCGAAAACTTAACCCTAACCCTAATCCTTACAATAAGCCTAGCCCTAACCCTAACCATAACCCTCACCATAACCCTAACCCTAACCCTAATTCTAAACCTAACCCTATCCCTAAGCCTAACCCTAACCCTAACCTCACACTCACCCTCACCCTAATCCGAATCCTAACCCTAACCGTATGCCTAAACCTAACCCTCACCATAACACTCACCCTAGCCCTCACCCTCATGCTCGGCCTAAGCCTAAGCATAAGCCTTAGCCTAATCCTAACCCTAACCCTCATACTAACCCTAACCCTAACACTAACCCTAACTCTAATTGTAAACCTCACGCTCACCCTAACCCTAACTGCAACTCCAACTCTAAAACTAACCCTAAACCTAACCCTAAAATAACCCTAACCCCAACCCTAAATCTACCCCTAAATCTCATGCTCACCCTAAAGCTAACTCTAACCCTAACCCTAACACTAAAACTCACTGTAACCCTAACCTTAACTCTCAGGCTAAACCTAACCCTCACCCTCACCCTCACTCTCAGCCTAAACCTAAGGTTAACCCTAAGCCTAAACCTAACCCTCACACTCACCCTAACCCTAACCCTAATCCTAATCCTAATCCTAATCTTAACACTAACCCTCACCCTAACCCTCACCCTAACCCTCGCCCTAACACTAACCCTAAAACTAACACTCACCCTCAGCCTCAACCTAACCCTAATTCTAACACTAAACCTCAACCACACCCTAACGCTAACGCTAACCCTAACCCTAACCCTAACAATCCCCCTAATCCTCACCCTAACCCTAACACTAACATCCTAACCCTAAACCTCAACCTAACCCTCACCCTAAACCTAACTCTATCACTAAACCTCACCCTCACCCAACCCTCACATTAACTCTAACCCTCACCCTAACACTTACCCTCACCACAACACTAACCCAACATTAACACTAACCCTCAAACTAACCCTAAACTTAACCCTAACCCTAAACCTCAACCTAACCCTCACTCTCACCTTAACCGTAATACTAACCCTATGCCTAACCCTTACCCAAACCGTCGCCCTAACCCTATATTTAACCTAAAACCTCACCCTAACCCTAACCCTAAGCCTAACCCTAACCCTAACCCTAATGCTAAACCTAACCCTAACCCTAACCCTAAAAGTAAGCCTAATGCTCAGCCTCACCCTCACCTTAACCCAAACCCTAACCCTAACCCACACCCTAACCCTCACCGTAACTCTCAGGCTAACCCTAACCCTAACCCTAACCCTAACAATCACCCTCACCCTAAACCTAATCCTAAACCTAACCCATTTCCTAACCCTAACGCTCACCCTAACCCTCACCCTAGCCTCACCCTAACCCTAATCCTAACCCTAAACCTCATCCTAACCCTCAACCTAACCCTAACCCTCACCCTAACCCTAACTCTAAACCTCACGCTCATGCTCAGCCTAAGCATAAGCCTAAGCCTAAGCCTAACCCTAACCCTATACCTAACCCTCACCCTAACCCTAACCCTAACACTAACTCTAACTCTAACCCTAAATATCACACTCACCCTATCCCTAAATCTAACCCTAACCCTCACACTAACCATTACACTCGCCCTTACCCTAACCCTCACCCTAACACTTACCCTCACATTAACACAATAACACTAAGGCTCACCGTAACCCTAACCCTCATCCTCACCCTAAACCTCACACTAACTCTAATACTAATCCTCAATCTAACCCTCACCCTC